>NC_042969.1:79381787-79496574 GCF_901001165.1 Salmo trutta
AACGTTGTAGTTACTCCACAACACTAACCTAATTGACAGAGTGAAAAGAAGGAAGGAAGCCTGTACAGAATAAAAAATATTCCAAAACATGCCTCCTGTTTGCAACAAAGGCACTAAAGTAATACTGCAAAAAATATGGCAAAGCAATTCACTTTTTGTCCTGAATACAAAGTGTTATGTTTGGGGAAAATTCAATACAACAAATTACTGAGTAGCACTCTCCATATTTTCAAGCATAGTGGTGGCTGCATCATGTTATGGGTATGATTGTAATCGTTAAGGACTAGGAGTTTTTCCTGATAAAAAGGTGACGTAATAGAGCTAAGCACAGGCAACATCCTAGAGGAAAACCTGGTTCAGTCTGCTTTCCACCAGACACTGGGTGATGAATTTACCTCTCAGCAGGACAATAACCTAAAACACAAGGCTAAATATACACTGGAGTTTCTTACCAAGAAGACAGTGAATGTTCCTGAGGGGCTGACTTACAGTTTTGACATAAATCTTCTAGAAAATGTATGGCTAGACTTGAAAATGGTTGTTTAGCAACAATCAACAATCAATTTTACAGAGGTTAAACATTTCTGAAAAGAATAATGGGCAAATGTTGCACAATCCAGGTGTGGAAAACTCTTCGAGACTGTACCCAGAAAGGTGTAATTGCTTCCAAAGGTCATTCTAACATGTATTGACTCAGGGGGTTGAATACTTATCTAATCAACATATAGTGTTACATTTTTCACATTTTTCTTCCACTTTGACATTAGAGTATTTTGTGTAGATCATTGACAATGAAATCAATTTTAATCTCACTTTGTAACTCAACAAAATCAAGGTGTGAATACTTTCTGAAGGCACTGTATTTCCCACAGTCTGTGTTCCATTGATCTCTTTATCACATGAATAACCCCTCTCCCTGTCTTCTGCCCCACACCCTCTCTCTCTCTCTTTCTTTCTCTTGCTTTTTCTCTCTCTTTGCCAGGTGATGGAGGTGAAGGGTCAGATGATTCATGTCCCAGAATCCTCTACTCTGATGTTCCTGGGTTCCCCCCGGGTGGACAAGCTGGAGGAGTTGATGGGCAGGGGCCTCTACCTGTCAGACATCCCCATCCACGACGCCACGCGTGATGTCATACTGGTGGGACAGCAGGCCAAGGCACAGGACGGCCTCAAGAACAGGATGGACAAACTCAAGGTACAGTCAAACACACATGCAATATGCACACACACACAAGTGCACACACATGGTCACACACAAACATACATGTGTGCTCATACTCATTATTCTGTCACGTAGACATTCAGCAGCCGACTCATCCAGCTTCAGAAAAAGAGAAAACGCATTGGTCACTAAACCTCCACTCCATCATCCCCATTCTACTAATTGTATTTCTACCCCTCTGCTCTTCCCCAGGCCACTCTAGAAAAGACACACCAAGCTCTAGAAGAGGAGAAGAGGAGGACAGTAGACCTTCTCTACTCCATCTTTCCTGGTGACGTGGCCCAGAAGCTGTGGCAGGGGGAGTCTGTCCCCGCCAGGAAGTTTGATGATGTCACCATGCTGTTCTCTGACATCGTGGGCTTCACGGCAGTGTGTGCCCAGTGTACCCCCATGCAGGTCATCAGCATGCTCAACGAGCTCTACACACGCTTCGACTACCAGTGTGGAATACTGGATGTGTATAAGGTAGGAACACACTGTTTGCACGTCACAAACTGTACACTTAGTGCTTGTTATATGTTTCAGGGTTTGGGTCGATTCTGAATTGAGTTACGAATTGCTCTTTAATTCCATTTCAATTATTGTATTTGAATTGAATTTGAATTGGCCACACCTCACAAATAGCAGAATTTGGATTGCATTCAAATTAAAGAAAGTAGAATTTCATTAAATGACATTCAAATGCCTTATTTATTCTACACATCACCATAGCAATGTTTATTTTGACTTGGTTACCAATACCATTTAGCATTAGATTGAAACATTTCATCTTTAAAACTAATTTTCCTAAAACAATAAAACATAATTAGTGGTCTAGAAATACTCTAAGATCATGTTGTGGGTTGTCTTTAATAATTAATAACTGTTTTTAAATATCAGAAACAAAAGGTTTTCCCATAACACATTAGATTAAACTGTTTGACATATTTGAGTTAAAATAAATACTCATATTTCAAATGGTATGTGTATTCGTTGAATTAATAAGTGGTAGATTTGTCAAATGAATGAGATTTTCATGTTTCACATCTCAGTTGACTCAAATCAAATTCAATTCAAATTCTGCTTCCTGTGGAGTGTGGCCAATTGAAATTCATTGTTTGAATTGGATTAAATTCAGAAATACTGAATTGACTCCAACCCTGATACGTGTCATCTGTCCACATAGGAGAGGTATAGTGCAATTGAGTAATGGTGCAGCCGTGGGTAAATACAAGGATCAATCAAGTTGTGTTTTATATCAGCACTGTGTGTGTGCGTGTGTGTGCGTGTGCGTGTGCGTGCATATGTATCGGGTGGAAAAACACACTGATTAATGGCTAATGCAACAGTGCTTAACAACAGTGTGTCAATACTGGCTGCCTGACAGAGTGGTATTACAACAAGGCCCAGTGCGTCCATTAACAACCATCACTCCCTCTATCCATCCCTCCATCCATCTAGCTCTACATCAGCTCTCGTCCTTTGCCAGGGTTTGAGTCAGCACAGATACAGCACCCTTCCCTTCCCTTCTCCTCACCCTTCCACTTTTTTACTTGACTCTTCCCCTTCTCTCTTTCTACTTCCATTTTCTCTCGTCTCCACTTTCTCCTCTCCCCCTCTCTTTTCCTGCTCCATGTGAGGAGAGAGGGGGAGAGAGGGGGAGAGAGGGGGAGAGAGGAGTCCCATATGTTCCCATTGTCATGGTTACTCTGGATAAATGACTGTGACTGGAAGGAAATGAGAGTTGTGTTTCTTGTTGTCAGGTACAGCTTGTCTGAGTGTTTAATTCTGCCAATAACCCTGTCAAGATAAATGTTATTATGAAAATATTTCAATTTGATTAAAGTATAGAACTCAAATCAAATGAAATCGTCATGGCTTCATGAACTCTTCTCCAATCCCCATATAGATTGAGACTATAGGCGACGCCTACTGTGTTGCGGGCGGGCTCCACCGGAAGATTGACAGCCATGCTAAGCCAATCGCACTCATGGCCCTGAAGATGATGGAGCTGTCAGAGGAGGTGTTAACGCCGGACGGCAAATCCATCAAGGTGAGTCTTCGCTTGGCACAGGAGAGGGAATGGGCTATTTCTCCCTCACTCTCTTTTTCTGTCATCTTTTCTATCTCCCTTTTCACTCCCCCTCTTTTTCTCTCTCTCTCTCTCTATCCTTTTTCACCCTCTCCTCCTACTGTCTGTCTCTCTTCTCATTCAAATGTATATGTGGTTTACACCTCGAATTTAAAGCATCTATCAGCTTATCAGTGCGGTGCTGTGTTGTGCCACAGACAGAAGGGGTAACCCAGATACATCACAGGGGCTATAAAGCTGAAACATCCATTTAGAAAGTTTTCTTACCACTAAATATGTTACTGAGAGGAAGTCCAGTCGCTGGTAGTGGGAGAGGATGGAACTAGGTGAAACTGGGCCAAGTTGTCATTGATGAAACATCTGATCTCAATAAATGTTTCTGTTCCCAAAACTAGAATCCGCTATGAACACAGTGCACTAAGTTTTATACGTTTAAAAACTGTTTTTAGTAGGAGTGCAAGGTCGAATTGAGTTTGTGCACATTTCACAGAGGAGGCATTCCCTAATGGAATACATGCTACAACACGTCAATAGAATCTCACTAGCTCGTGCTTGGCTTTGCCCACCTCTTTGCTTGTTCTGCCCACTATGCTTCATTTGCTCCCACTGTAATGTGTTGTGTTAGCTGTGTTGTGCTAGATTGTGCTAGCTGTGTTGTGTTAGCTGTGTTGTGTTGTGCTAGCTGTGTTGTGTTAGCTGTGTTGTGCGAGATTGTGCTAGCTGTGTTGTGCTAGCTGTGTTGTGTTGTGTTGTGCCAGCTGTGTTGTGTTAGCTGTGTTGTGCTAGATTGTGCTAGCTGTGTTGTGCTAGCTGTGCGGTGTTATGCTAGCTGTGTTGTGTTAGCTGTGTTGTGCGAGATTGTGCTAGCTGTGTTGTGCTCCCATTAGCTGGCTGACAGTCCCAGATGTGTGTTGATATTTTATTTTATCTTTATTTAACTAGGCAAGTCAGTTAAGAACACATTTTTATTTTCAATGACGGCCTAGGAACAGTGGGTTAACTGCCTTGTTCAGGCGCAGAACGACAGATTTGTACCTTGTCAGCTCGGGGATTCAATCTAGCAACCTTTCGGTTACTAGTCCAACGCTCTAACCACTAGGCTACGCTGCCATCATGGCCCATTGGGAAGGAAGTTCTTAACCAGCTGTAGATGCTGACAATGGAGCCCCTCTCATCTTCCCCTTTACTGACGACTGATGAGATGAAACGTGTCTTCACAAGGAAGAGAGCACACGCTAGCATGCGCAAACACACCACACACGCAGGCAGGCACAGACACACATGGACCGAAACTACAATGGGTTTGTGTTTTTGTGTGTGTACAGTAAATGAGTGTTTGTGGATGTCCGTGTGCATATTTATGCTTGCGGTGTGTGATCACAGCACGTATGTGTGTAACTGACTTATTGCCAACACACCGGTCGTCACGTGATGGATAGAACATGGGAATGCAGTTGCCATGGTGATGGGAGAATCGTGACGTGGCAGCAGGGGCTGTTTTTGGCTAATTAATGACGGTTGTTTCTGTTACGCTGTTGTTTTAGTGTCTTACAGGAAATACATGAGCTTTGTTTTGGGCTGTATTGTGTTACGTTAGAGAGAAGGTCACATTCAGGCAATTTATCTTTCTCCCATCTCCATAGGTATAGGCTCTTTTCTGTTACATCCAGCTGTCTGTGTCAGAGTCAACACTGACAATACAAAACATGGTGTGTGTGTGTGTGTGTGTGTGTTGGCTCAGAGCTCCAGGTTGTTTTTCTAGCATGCTTGAACCTAGACTTTCTATTTATGGCAACCAGCAATAAAAATAACCAACCTCACACAATCTCTGTCTCTGTCTATCGGCATGACAACAAGGGTGCTGGGGATCACATGTACAGTCACGACCGAAATTATTGGCACCCTTGATAGAGATGAGTAAAAAAGAGTGTATAAAATAAATCATACAAATACTGAACATGGGAAAATGATATTATTTTATACCAGTACAATTGCTCACAGAAAAATATTTGAACCCCTATCTTTTTGAGAAAAAAATCTTCCTCGTTAAACAAAATATTTTTCTAGAGTAATTGTGTTTGTATAAAACAATATAATTGAGCACTTTTGACCATACAATACAGCTCAGTATTTATATTATTTATTAATGCTGTATTTTGTGCTCATCTTTACGAAGGGTGCCAATAATTTTGATCGTGACTGTATGTAGCTATGTGGTGAGCTGGATACAGTGCATTCGGAAAGTATTCAGACCACTTGACTTTTCGACATTTTGTTACATTATAGCCTTATTCTAAAATTGATTAAATAGTCCCCCCCCCACCAATCAATCTACACACAATACCCCATAATAACAAAGCATAGATAGGTTTTTCGATGTTTTTGCAAAATAAATAAATAAATAAATAAAGTACTGAAATATCACATTTATTTAAGTGTTCAGACCCTTTACTCAGTACTTTGTTGAAGCACCTTTGGCAGCGATTACAGCCTCGAGTCTTCTTGGGTATGACGCTACAGGCTTAGCACACCTGTATTTGGGGAGTTTCTCCCATTTTTCTCTGCAGATCCTCTCAAGCTCTGTCAGGTTGGATGGGGAGCGTCGCTGCACAGCTATTTTCAGGTCTCTACAGAGATGTTAGATTGGGTTAAAGTCTGGGCTCTGACTGGGCCGCTCAAGGATATTCAGAGACTTGTCTCGAAGCCACTTCTGCATTGTCTTGGCTGTGTGCTTAGGGTCATTGTCCTGTTGGAAGGTGAATCTTCGCCCCAGTCTGAGGTCCTGAGCACTCTGGAGCAGGTTTTCATCAATGATCTCTCTGTACTTTGCTCCGTAAATCTTTCCCTTGATCCTGACTAGTCTCCCAGTCTCTGTCGCTGAAAAACATCCCCAAAGCATGATGCTGCCAGCACCATGCTTCACCGTAGAGATGGTGCCCGGATTCCTCCAGACGTGACACTTGGCATTCAGGCCAAAGAGTTCAATCTTGGTTTCATCATACCAGAGAATCTTGTTTCTCATGGTCTGAGAGTCCTTTAGGTGCCTTTTTGCAAATTCCAAGCGGGCTGTGATGTGCCTTTTACTGAGGAGTGGCTTCTGTCTGGCCACTCTACCATAAAGGTCTGATTGGTAGAGTGCTGCAGAGATGGTTGTCCTTCTGGAAGGTTCTCCCATCTCCACAGAAGAACTCTGGAGATCTGTCAGAGTGATCATTGGGTTCTTGGTCACCTCCCTGACCAAGGCCCTTCTCCACCGATTGCTCAGTTTGGCAGGGCGGCCAGCTCTGGGAAGAGTCTTGGTGGTTCCAAACTTCTTCCATTTAAGAATGATGGAGGCCGCTGTGTTCTTGGGGACCTTCAATGCTGCAGAAATGTTTGTGTACCCTTCCCCAGATTCGTGCCTCGACACAATCTTGTCTTGGAGCTCTACGGACAACTCCTTCGACCTCGTGGCTTGGTTTTTGCTCTGACATGCACTGTCAACTGTGGGACCTTATATAGACAGGTGTGTGCCTTTCCAAATCATGTCAATCAATTGAATTTACCACAGGTGGCCTCCAATCAAGTTGTAAAAACATCTCAAGGATGATTCATGGAAACAGGATGCACCTGAGCTCAATTTCGAGTCTCATAGCAAAGGTTCTGAATACTTATATAAATAAGGTATTTCTGTTTTTTACAAATTTCTAAAAACCTGTTTTTGATTTGTCATTATGGAGTGTTGTATGTAGATTGATGAGGGAAATCCATTTTAGAATAAGGCTGTAACGTAACAAGTTGTGGAAAATGTCAAGGGGTTTGAAATATTTTCTGAAAGCGCTGTATGTCCTGGCTCAAACCAGGCTCCTGTAGGAGAGCTCTGTTGGTTGTCTAGAAGGAACTGTTTAAACTATCTGTCTCTCTGTAGAGCTGCATGATTCATTCATCTCTCTATTCATTCCAACTCTGATGCCCAGCGAAGAGGGCATTTCAGAGAGAGAGAGACACCTTTAGTCCTTAAAAATGGCAACTACACAATTCTAATGTCGTGTGTGTGTGCATGCGTGTGGCCATGCATGTGTATGCCTGTATCAGTCTGTGCACGTGAGTGCATGTGTCTGGTGTGTGTCTGTGTGTGTTTGTGGCCTATAGTTGTGATTCATTCACTGGCCATTGTTCCAGAAATAGACTGGCATAGCTATGCCCTGTAGCCCTGTTCTCTGTCTCTCTGTCTGTCTGTCTGTCTCTCTCTCTCCCTCTTTCTCTCTCTGTCTCTCTCTTTCCCTCTCTCTCTCTCTCTCTCTTTCACACATTCTTTGTTCCCTTGCTCTGAGGAAAAGAGGAGAGATGCTCTGCTCGTTCAAACCACTTCAGCCGGATAAACGCTCTTCAGTCAGCATGTTCACAACTAGCCAATACAACTGTGTTATGTAAACTAGTCTATGAGAGAGAGAGAGAGAGAGAGAGACGGAGAGGAAGGGAGAGGTGGGGAGAGGGAGAGAGAGGAGAGAGAAAGAGAGAGAGAGATAGTATTGACCCATATTACTGTTTTAAAATCACATATTCCAGAACACAGAACATCACAATGTTCTAGAGAACAGTGTTCAATGTACCTCACAGCTGTCGGTTGGGATTGGCTGCTTTAGAGCTGCAGTGTGTTTTGATTGGTCTGTTCCGACTCTGTGCTGACTCACAGAAGAGTGAGAGATAGAGGGGAGGGGGGATGAAGTAGGAGAGGGGAGAGGGGGGACAGAGAAATAGAGAGTGGAGAGGGGGACAGAGAAACAAGGGGGAGAGGGGGTCCATTTGTACAAGAGAGAAAGATCAAAATACACCTTAACTTGTCTCTCCTTCTCCATCTCTTTCTCTGTATCTCCCCTCACTCTTTCCTCATAACATCTGTCAATCTGTCCATCTCTATAACAGTGTGATCAGAACCAGCCAATACCAATCTGTCCATCTCTATAACAGTGTGATCAGAACCAGCCAATACCAATCTGTCCATCTCTATAACAGTGTGATCAGAACCAGCCAATACCAATCTGTCCATCTCTATAACAGTGTGATCAGAACCAGCCAATACCAATCTGTCCATCTCTATAACAGTGTGATCAGAACCAGCCAATACCAATCTGTCCATCTCTATAACAGTGTGATCAGAACCAGCCAATACCAATCTGTCCATCTCTATAACAGTGTGATCAGAACCAGCCAATACCAATCTGTCCATCTCTATAACAGTGTGATCAGAACCAGCCAATACCAATCTGTCCATCTCTATAACAGTGTGATCAGAATAGCACACCTTTGCCCTCACGTTTTCCTCGCTCTCTTTTCCTCCCCCTTTTCGCTCTCTCTCATTGCCAAGGTTACCCACATTAGTGTGGTGGCATGTGCTCAGTGCCGTTAGTAACCGTGGAGATGAGATACTGAAGTGGATCATTAGAGATGATGTGTGTTTGTGTGTTGTGTGTCAGACCTACAATAGAGTGGGTTTGAAGTGCGATGATCACATGTAAATCCCAGCAATAATAATATACTTATAATTACACCTGTATCCAATATCAGGAAGGTGTTTCTAGTGTTTAGTATACTCAGTGTATATGTCTGTTTTTTTGTCATGTTACTAACTCCAACAGTGTGTTACAGCGTAGCCCTTTACTGAAACAGTGTTCAACTGTCATCTCTCTCTCTCTCTCTCTGCTTCTCCCTCTACTCTCCCTCCCTCTCTCCGTCCTTCAGCTGCGTATAGGTATCCATACAGGCTCAGTGTTGGCGGGGGTGGTTGGGGTGAGGATGCCCAGGTACTGTCTGTTTGGCAACAACGTCACACTGGCCAGCAAGTTTGAGTCTGGGAGCCACCCTCGATGCATCAACGTCAGCCCAACCACATACCGGTGAGTACACCTGTGTGTGTGTGTGTGTGTGTGTGTGTGTGTGTGTGTGTGTGTGTGTGTGTGTGTGTGTGTGTGTGTGTGTGTGTGTGTGAGTGTGTGTGAGTGTGTGCGTGTGTGTGGAGTGTGTGTGTGTGGAGTGTGTGTGGTCTGTGCGTGTGTGTGTGGAGTGTGTGTGGAGTGTGTGTGGTCTGTGTGTGTGTGTGTGTGAGGTCTGTCTGTGTGTGTGTGAAGTGTGTGTGTGTGTGTGTGTGTGTGTGTGTGTGTGTGTGTGGAGTGTGTGTGTGGTCTGTGTGTGTGTGTGGAGTGTGTGTGTGTGTGTGTGTGAGGTCTGTGTGTGTGTGTGTGTGTGAGTGTGTGTGTGTGTGTGTGTGTGTGTGTGTGTGTGTGTGTGTGTGTGTGTGTGTGTGTGTGGAGTGTGTGTGTGTGTGTGTGGAGTGTGTGTGTGTGTGTGTCTGTGTGTGTGTGTGTGTGGTCTGTGTGTGTGTGTGAGTGAGGGGGGAGAATGAATGGCAATAGAGCAGCTTTCAGTCTTTCAGGACATTTGAGTAAGAAACAGTCACGTCCAGTCACTGCATTAGTGATACGTCATAAACGTACGCCCGCAAGCACAGACACTTTCACACACACACACACACGCGCACACACACACACACACACACACACACACACACACAGACAGACAGACAGACAGACAGACAGACAGACAGACAGACAGACAGACAGACAGACAGACAGACAGACAGACAGACAGACAGACAGACAGACAGACAGACAGACAGACAGACAGACAGACAGACAGACAGTCAGACAGTCAGACACATACACACACAGACAGACAGACACATACACACACACACAGACAGATAGACACATACACACACACACAGACAGACACAGACAGACACATACACACACACACAGTGACTCTGATGTTGAGTCAAACGCTGCCTGTGGGGGCACTTTGTGATGAGAGCTGATCATCGTGTTCTCTCTCTCTCTCCTTCTTATCTCTCTTTTCCCTCTCTCTCCCTCTCTATGGTGTCCCTTATGTGAGTCAGTGAGTCGAAAGCGTTGCCTTGGAAACCTCTCTATTTTTGCAGTCAAGGACGTTCTCTCCTCAGAATCACAAATTATTTGCACGACACAAAGAGGGCTAATTGTTGCAGATTTAAACCAACCTGTGTGTGTGTGTGTGTGTGTGTGTGTGTGTGTGTGTGTGTGTGTGTGTGTGTGTGTGTGTGTGTGTGTGTGTGTGAATGGTGATTAATAAATCCAGTGTGTGTTCTGTCTCCTCTGCTAATATCTCTGTGGACTCAGCATATGTACACACTGTGTAATTGCTTGCTTATGTGTGTGTGTGTGTGTGCATCAGTGTGTGTGTACATACCCCCCTGCAGCACAAACACACACCTGTAGCTTGTGAATAATGCTTGGGTGTGTTTGGTCTTATCTCATTCTGAACAAGGCTACATCACTCCCTGGAGAGTCACTGCTGTTTGGAGAAATAGCCAAATCCCACTCTGCAGCCAAATATAACACAGTCATCATGTGTTTCTAAATCTCTCTCCTCTTTCTTTCCCTCTCTCCAGGCTGCTGAAAGACGATTGCTCCTTCTCTTTCGTCCCTCGTTCCCGGTTGGAACTTCCTGATAATTTTCCGAAGGAGATCCCGGGAACATGCTACTTCCTGGAGGGAGGGACTTCCCATAGCCACACCTCCCTGACCAGCTCCCGCTCCGCCCCCCCAGCTCCCCTGAGGAAAGTGTCCTACAGCATCGGCACCATGTTCCTACGAGAGACCAGTCTATAGGCTCCCAAAACACACAGTCATCAGCATACACACACAACTCTAACCCTACAGCCATGTTTAAATGGGAGCCTTATAGGGATGACAATACCCTCCTACCCCAAACCAGGACGCAGTCCTCTTAACAACCCCCCTCGCTTTTCCATCTAGAAACAGACACTCCTCGCTTCACCAACTACAACCTGTTGTTACCAAGGGCAACCACCCTTTACCCTTCAACCCCACCACAAACCAGACTTTGAAGGTTGAGAGAAGAGGAGGGAAAACAACAAAATCAACAGAGACAATATAATAGAATAATCTAGCAACTTCGAAACTAAACTAAAGCCTTCTGCTTGTAGAACACGGCGTACTGTAACCATGGATACCACGGCTGGCTGTCAGTCTGGGCATGGCAGGTACTGTGTTATTATCAACAACGCTCACAACTCAGTGCCTTCTTCACTAGAACACTCCAGACATACACTCTCAAACCCCCGACATGTGAGCTGGCTGAACACGCGGGGAAATGGAACGAGGTCTGCAGCTCTGATGCTCCCCACAGTGATGTGTGTGACTCTCCCAAATCAGTCACTGTGGGAAGCCTGTGTTGTTTTGGTCCAGCTAGCAGCTGAACCACAGAGATGTTCGGACATTTTCTCATTCAGTTATCTGAATGCATCCACCTCCCAGCCCATCTGTCAACACTAAACCATGGACATGAGCAAGCAGCACGTAAATCCATCCACCAACTCTAATAACCAAGGTGTGGATAGGAAGTATGCCTGGTGGGGGTCTCTATGTCATTCCAGATCTCTACATCATTCTATGTTTTTAGAGCAATAACCTTAGGATCCTATCTCTCTGTCACCACTCTGGTCCCCAACCTCATTTCTCTCTCTCACACACAAACACACATTGGCTTGTTACAAGTAAGAAATGGCCTGCTTCAATCAAATACCATTCTAAACATACTTGTGCTGGAATTGGTTTTTGATGTCATTGATTTAGCTGTGAGGTTAAAGCATTAACGATAATAAATTAAACAAAATAATCAATCAATCAGTCAGTCACCCCATTGAGACTATGTTGGCTTTCCAACAGCATCATAATCAAACGTTCCATCCCATGTTGGAGTTCTACACTACAGCATTGTAATCAAACGTTCCATCCCATGTTGGAGTTCTACACCAACAGCATCATAATCAAACGTTCCATCCCATGTTGGAGTTCTACACTACAGCATCATAATCAAACGTTCCATCCCAAGTTGGAGTTCTACACTACAGCATCATAATCAAACGTTCCATCCCATGTTGGAGTTCTACACCAACAGCATCATAATCAAACGTTCCATCCCATGTTGGAGTTCTACACTACAGCATCATAATCAAACGTTCCATCCCATGTTGGAGTTCTACACCAACAGCATCATAATCAAACGTTCCATCCCATGTTGGAGTTCTACACTACAGCATCATAATCAAACGTTCCATCCCATGTTGGAGTTCTACACTACAGCATCATAATCAAACGTTCCATCCCATGTTGGAGTTCTACACTACAGCATCGTAATCAAACGTTCCATCCCATGTTGGAGTTCTACACTACAGCATCGTAATCAAACGTTCCATCCCATGTTGGAGTTCTACACTACAGCATCGTAATCAAACGTTCCATCCCAAGTTGGAGTTCTACACTACAGCATCATAATCAAACGTTCCATCCCATGTTGGAGTTCTACACCAACAGCATCATAATCAAACGTTCCATCCCATGTTGGAGTTCTACACTACAGCATCATAATCAAACGTTCCATCCCATGTTGGAGTTCTACACCAACAGCATCATAATCAAACGTTCCATCCCATGTTGGAGTTCTACACTACAGCATCATAATCAAACGTTCCATCCCATGTTGGAGTTCTACACTACAGCATCATAATCAAACGTTCCATCCCATGTTGGAGTTCTACACTACAGCATCGTAATCAAACGTTCCATCCCATGTTGGAGTTCTACACTACAGCATCGTAATCAAACGTTCCATCCCATGTTGGAGTTCTACACTACAGCATCGTAATCAAACGTTCCATCCCATGTTGGAGTTCTATACTACAGCATCATAATCAAACGTTCCATCCCAAGTTGGAGTTCTACACCAACAGCATCATAATCAAACGTTCCATCCCATGTTGGAGTTCTACACCAACAGCATCATAATCAAACGTTCCATCCCATGTTGGAGTTCTACACCAACAGCATCATAATCAAACGTTCCATCCCATGTTGGAGTTCTACACTACAGCATCATAATCAAACGTTCCATCCCATGTTGGAGTTCTACACCAACAGCATCATAATCAAACGTTCCATCCCAAGTTGGAGTTCTACACTACAGCATCATAATCAAACGTTCCATCTCATGTTGGAGTTCTACACCAACAGCATCATAATCAAACGTTCCATCCCATGTTGGAGTTCTACACTACAGCATCGTAATCAAACGTTCCATCCCAAGTTGGAGTTCTATACTACAGCATCATAATCAAACGTTCCATCCCATGTTGGAGTTCTACACCAACAGCATCATAATCAAACGTTCCATCCCATGTTGGAGTTCTACACTACAGCATCGTAATCAAACGTTCCATCCCATGTTGGAGTTCTACACCAAAGAACTTCGCCATGTAAAATAACCTGTAAAAACATGTGTGTGTGTGTGGGTGCGAGCGGGCGACCAAGAAGTAAGTGTAAGATAACCTGTCGATCTGTTATTGCATTAAACTCTGTACAAAATAACATGTATGTAAAAAGGCCTATATCTATATTAAATATGTACAATTTAAATATATTTAATAATTCAACAGAAAATATTCCATTTTAAAGATCATTCTATGTTGTACTTTTTGGTATTATTCACAAGTTTAGATGAGTACATTCACATTTCTGTTGACTTTTTTTCTCTTTTTGGTAAAATGATTTGACATGTCTGAGTCGTCTGTTATCTAGGCCTAATAATAACATTACTGATGTATCTGGTAGGAAACATGTTGAAATCTGTTGAATGACTGAGTTGTAAGGCACATCCTCTGTCAAATAAGTTGTCAATAAAAATCACCAGATATGTTTAAAAATGAAGAATGTGTTTAGTTTATTATGTTCATCACATGATGGCCAGGGTGCAGCCACCCACTGGGGAGCCAGGGCCAGCCAATCAGAATGAGTTTTTCCCCATAAAAGGGCTTCATTACAGACAGAAATACTTCTCAGTTTCATCAGCTGTCCGGGTGGCTGGTCTCAGATGATCCCACAGGTGAAGAAGCCGGATGTGGAGGTCCTTGGCTGGCGTGGTTACATGTGGCCGGTTGGACGTACTGCCAAATTATCAAAAAAATGATGTATAATAGAGAAATGAACATGACATGTTCTGGCAACAGCTCTGTTGGACATTCCGGCAGTCAGCATGCCAATTACACGCTCCCTCAAAACTCGAAACATCTGTGGCATTGTGTTGTGTGACCTTTCATTGACTTTCATTGAAAGATGTGGCCTTTCATTGACCCCAGCACAAGGTGCACCTGTGTAATGATCATGCTTTTTAATCAGCTTCTTGATATGCCACACCTGTCAGGTGGATGGATTATCTTGGCATTGGAGAAATGCTCCCAATCAGGGGTGTAAACAAATTTGTGTACAAAATTTCAGAGAAATAAGCTTTTAGTGCGTATGGAAAATCACTGGGATCTTTTATTTCAGCTCATGAAACGTGACCAACACTTTACATGTTGCGTTTATATTTTTGTTCAGTATAGCTAAACAGGAAATCAGACAAACGTTCACGCATACACACAGACACACACTCTCACACAGACATACACACACCATGTTTCCTCTGTGACTGACAGAACACGCTGTTTCATTATTGACAACCACACCCCTCTGATCTATAGTGCAGAACCACACCCACCTCTCTGTCACACACACTTTTGCATGTGCACATACAGGATCGCTGATAACATGACGGTATAATGTTAGCCCACTAGGACCTGGCTTGTCACCTATACTCCAGTTGTTTTCCATCAATGCAGATGGAGGAATGGAGACAAGGAGAGGAAGCCTGTTTAGACCGTGCAGTCAGTGTCTGCTCCATGATGGTGAGGTTGACCTGAGAGTCGTGACCTTGGTGAGCCAGATGCTAGATCAGATATAGCTCATCCTAAAACACAAACAACACTACTTTACAAAGATACCCTTGCATACACACACGCACCTCCATACATCTCTCAGGCCTTATGAGTCTCTGTCTCTCAGGCCTTAAGAGTCTCTGTCTCTCAGGCCTTACGAGTCTCTGTCTCTCAGGCCTTAAGAGTCTCTGTCTCTCAGGCCTTAAGAGTCTCTGTCTCTCAGGCCTTAAGAGTCTCTGTCTCTCAGGCCTTAGGAGTCTCTGTCTCTCAGGCCTTACGAGTCTCTGTCTCTCAGGCCTTAAGAGTCTCTGTCTCTCAGGCCTTAAGAATCTCTGTCTCTCAGGCCTTAAGAGTCTCAGTCTCTCAGGCCTTACGAGTCTCTGCCATTTGTAGACAACATGTGATGGGTACACACGCACGCACACACACACACTCATTCTAACTAACACCTGTGTCCTCCTCACCCTTCTCCCATCCTACACCTCTCTCCCCCATCACCACACCCCACCCTCCCCCTCCTACCTTCTCTCCCCATCACCTCTCCCCTCTCCCCTTCTACCTTCCCTCCCCATCACCTCTCCCCCTCCTAACCCCCTCTCCCCATCACCTCTTCCACTCCTAACCCCCTATCACCTCTCCCCCTCCTACCTTCTCTCCCCCTCCTAACCCTCTCTCCCCATCACCTCTCCCCCTCTTCCCCCTACCTGTCCCCCCTCATACCCCTCTTCCCATCACCTCTCCCGAGCTTCCCCTCCTACCCCTCTCCCCATCACTTCTTCCCTTCTCCCCCTCCTACCTTCTCTCTCCATCACCTCTCCCCCTACTAACCCCCTCTCCCCCTACCTTGCCCCCCTCTACCCCTCTCTCCCCCATCACCTCTCCCCTGAAAACCCTGTCTGCCTTTTATTTTCCCTCAGCTCACTGCCAGTGGCTGGAGGGATAGCTTGAGGGAGGGAGGGAGAGAGAGAGAGTGAGAGAGAGTGAGAGAGATAGATAGATAGAGAGAGAGAGAGAGAGAGAGTGAGAGAGAGAGAGAGAGAGAGAGTGTACATGTGTGTATGTGTTTGTTTTCTAAGAGCCCTTGTGGCGCTATGTGATAGATACCGTTTTGCTATTTTTCTGACAGGAAGCTGCTAATCTAAGCTGCAAACCCATGAGCCTTTGTGACACAGAGATCCCCGATGATGCCAGAGTGTGACCAGGAGGTGGGGGTGTTGTTGTGAGGGGGGATGGGGGGATGGGGGGACTCGAGGGGTATGGGAACAGCAAGGTTATAAATATTCAGGATAGAGAAACAACATTGGCTGCACATATTGGTCCCATAGCACGTTCACTGTGACAGTGTTTCAGTCTAGGGGGTTATCTGCCTGGTTTGACCTTGAACTGAAACATTCTATTACTTATTAATGGTATGTTGAAGCAATAAGGCTATTGTCTTCTTGTCTCTATGTAGAGATGTTTCACATTGCACCTAATGCGATTAGTGTATGTATAACAATGTTGATACGAGGATATCCAGGATAGCAAACTGATGCTCCAGTCAACATGTTCTTGTTTTTCTAAGTCTGGGTTCAAAAGAGCCTTACCACATGAACTCTATTACCCAGAGTGCACCTATACGTTAAACATCACCTCTTCCTCCTTCCTGTGACAGTGTTGGGCGGTCACAGAGTATGATCACTGGCCATCAACATGAAAGCAATATTGACTCAATAACAATATTGACTCAGTAGCACTCTCTCTCTCTCTCTCTGCAGCTGAGGCGTGGAGTTCAGCGGGATGTTTAGAGGTCATATAGAGGTTATGTAGGGCAGAAGGAAGTTCAGTGTTAGGCTGAAATTGTTGGAATTGATGGTGTTTTGATGTTTTCTGCACTTTTGAGGTGGGAACAGAGGAAAAGAAAGGAGAGGGAGGAGGGTAAGTCAGCAGAGTATAGATGGAAGGGAGGGACAGAGAGGAATGGGAGTTATCACGAGTTATGAAAATGTCTCTGTAACCTGTATCAATTTATCTGTGTGTGTGTGTGTGTGTGTGTGTGTGTGTGTGTGTGTGTGTGTGTGTGTGTGTGTGTGTGTGTGTGTGTGTGTGTGTGTGTGTGTGTGTGTGTGTGTGTGTGTGTGTAAACAGGGAGAGAGCAGACATCCCTCAGCTTTATAGCCTTCATCTGACTAATGGGAGGAAAACGTTCGAATGGACGTATCGATCTCCCATTGCCATCTACAGTTAGCATCAAGTGTTCTCATCTACAGTTAGCGTCAAGTGTTCTCATCTACAGTTAGCGTCAAGTGTTCTCATCTACAGTTAGCATCAAGTGTTCTCATCTACAGTTAGCGTCAAGTGTTCTCATCTACAGTTAGCGTCAAGTGTTCTCATCTACAGTTAGCGTCAAGTGTTCTCATCTACAGTTAGCATCAAGTGTTCTCATCTACAGTTAGCGTCAAGTGTTCTCATCTACAATTAGCATCAAGTGTTCTTATCTACAATTAGCATCAAGTGTTCTTATCAACAGTTAGCATCAAGTGTTCTCATCTACAGTTAGCATCAAGTGTTCTTATCTACAGTTAGCATCAAGTGTTCTCATCTACAGTTAGCATCAAGTGTTCTCATCTACAGTTAGCATCAAGTGTTTTTATCTACAGTTAGCATCAAGTGTTCTTATCTACAATTAGCATCAAGTGTTCTCATCTACAGTTAGCATCAAGTGTTCTCATCTACAGTTAGCATCAAGTGTTCTTAGCTACAGTTAGCATCAAGTGTTCTCATCTACAGTTAGCGTCAAGTGTTCTCATCTACAGTTAGCATCAAGTGTTCTCATCTACAGTTAGCATCTAGTGTTCTCATCTACAGTTAGCATCAAGTGTTCTCATCTACAGTTAGCGTCAAGTGTTCTCATCTACAGTTAGCATCAAGTGTTCTCATCTACAATTAGCATCAAGTGTTCTCATCTACAGTTAGCATTAAGTGTTCTCTGATATTTACGAGAACCACAAACTATTGCACTGTGACCACACCACACTGCTGCCTGGAGAACAGTGAAATATGAACAATTACTGCACTCACACCACACTGCTGCCAGAGTACAGTTACAGTACAGTTTGACTGAGTGTGGCAGAGTGAAATTGAGTGACATGAGGAAGAAAGGATGCATGTGAGGGAGAAGAGAGGATAGATAGAAGGAGAGGCCCTTAGGAATGAGATGGAGAGAGAGGCCCTGAGATGGAGAGATCCCAAGGAATGAGATGGAGAGAGATCCTTAGGAATGAGATGGAGGCCCTGAGGAATGAGATGGAGGCCCTGAGGAATGAGATGGAGAGAGACTGCCACACCCATGTCATTAGTTCTTTGACTGCAGTGTAATTCATACTGTGGTTTAATTGTGGTTGTGATTTTTATTTACCTTTATTTAACTAGACAAGTCAGTTACAAACAAATTCTTATTTACAATGTCGGCCTACCAGGGAACAGTGGGTTAACTGCCTTGTTCAGGGGCAGAACGACACATTTCTTACCTTATCAGCTTGGGGATTTGATCCAGCAACCTTTCGATTATTGGCCCAACGCTCTAACCAATAGGCTACCTGCCGCCCCAGTGGTCCTCTTGTGGTTTATTTCTGGTCTCATGAAGTCGTGACTGGATCCCTGGCTCATGACTGATGCAGCCTGGTAGACTGAGGACAAACTGACTGGAGAAATAATGGCATGTTCTGATAATATATGCCGAATGATTCGATTACCCTGGTGTGATTGGTCTAAATTACTGACTAATGAGTGTATGAATACGCTAATGAGATTACAGCATGTTCCTGGAAGAAGGAAGAGGACACAGTGTATGTCCCTTAGAACACACACGCACGCACGCACGCACGCACACACGTACGCACGCACGCACGCACGCACACACACATACCTAATATTAAGCACATTGCTTCTCTTTACAACAGGAGTATAGGCTACCTGGTTGGCATGAAAATGAACCATGGGAAAAGGCCCGCACGCACGCACACACAGGCACGCACGCACACACACATACCTAATATTAAGCACATTGCTTCTCTTTACAACAGGAGTATAGGCTACCTGGTTGGCATGAAAATGAACCATGGGAAAAGTGTCCTCCGTTCATTATTTAAGTGCATAGATTATGTATTTTTTTCTCGCTGCCTCTGTTTCGAGACAGGTGCATTACAATGGTCCATTTTAAGTCAAAACAAAGTTCACACATATATGATTTACTATATTTAAAGACAATATTAAATAAAGAATAGAGGGATTCATTTTAAATGTTTTATTTAACCTTTATTTAACTAGGCAAGTCAGTTAAAAACAAATTCTTATTTTAAGGCCTAGGAAGAGTGGGTTAACTGCTTTGTTCAGGGGTAGAATGACAGATTTTTACCTTGTCAGCTCTGGGATTCAATCTAGCAACCTTTCGGTTACTGGCCCAATGCTCTAACCACTAGGCTACCTGCCGCCCCATGATGGGTGACAATATTGGCCTATCACTTGTAAATTATATATTATCATTTGTGAATGATGCCCAGTTTAATGCAACAAACAGCACACCTCATGTAGCTTAGCTCATAGGCCTATATGTTTTGATAAGGATTGTATCACAACTAAAGTGGCTAAATAACTTCTTAAAATGAAGCACATTAATCCGCTTTACAACAGGTGTAGAGCCTAACTGGCATACATACGCAGCACTTGAGTTTCAAGTTTGGGGAAGATCATTTTCACCATACAAATGCACCTTTATAATAAAAGCATTACATACATAATCACATTTGTGGTCACTTTTGAGAATGGTGTTTTCCTGCTAATGGAACATTCAACTTATAGCCTACTGCCGTGTGTGCATTACTGCACTTATAATGTGAAGAAATAGACCAAAAGTTTATCAACATTTTAACATAAACATTCTCATCTGTTACGTCAGGCTCATTGCTTAAAACAGTTTTTTAAATTCTAGTGGTTATATTAATTTGGGATCTATCGCAACCCACCACTGTCCCAGACTATGTTTGGAATATTTATTTCTCCCACAGAATAGAATAGGTCAACTTTTGTAATATGGGGGATAGTGCTTTTGTTGTTCGTTAGGCCTATTCATTTTGTTGGCTGACGAAAAGTAAATGTGAACAGTTCTTCAATATGCGCCTCGGAATTGGATAAGGAGGCACGCAGTTGCATCCCCGATGTGTCTGTCTTCACTTGTAGCCTGTGAGAAAGACCCGATCACATGACGGAGAGCCATATGAGTGAGAGGTCACTGGCCGCAAAAGGTATGAATTTATTTAGGGGGCATTACGGCCACACAAAAAGGATGCAGCCGGGGAATCCGAGGCATTATCAAGTGCTTGTCAAATTGTGAATGAGAGACTGATGAAGTGTGTACAGCCTGCGCAAAAAAAGCAGAGCTCATGCCTTTCATGCAACTTTTTTCAAATCATCATTAGAGTCGCATCATGCAGCCTTAGAATGTATTACAAATCAAAACATATATCCCAACATTTGTATCACAACTAAAGTTACATAAATAACTCTAAATTAAGCATATAGGAGTACATGTTTCTTTCTTAACCGCCTAACACAGAATAGTTGAATGTACACACTCCCTCAAATCATTTGGAGAAAATATCCTTTCTATTTTAGCTATGTTCAATTGTACTCTTCATGCTATAAAATAATATAAAAATATATACAATTCTAAGCAAATCTTGTCTGCTAAATTAACTAGTGTAGCCCACAGCCATATGGCATAACCGGATCAGGGCCTAACATAAGGACAACTCAGAGTATGCTATTCTGTTCTTCTGAAATAGACTACATTTTCTTCATATTATGTTCCTTTAGACCTGTCTAAAATAAATAATGGATTTATTGTGATGGTGTAGGCCAGGTATTCCCAAACTGGTGTATGCGCAATGCCGTCGGGAGTTTGCCAAATATATATATTTTTTCTCACATTTTCAAAAGTACATTTACATTTTCCAATGGGGCTATACATGTGGGTGAGGTTTTTTTCTCACCTGAGTAGCCTCGTTTCACTGGCAAAAATAAAATGAAACCATCTGTAACGTATGCTTCCATCTCACACTCTCAAACACGTACAGTTGAAGTCGGAAGTTTATATACACTTAGGTTGGAGTCATTAAAACTAGTTTTTCAACGACTCCACAAATTTCTTGTTAATTAACAACCTATAGTTTTGTCAAGTCCATAGTTTACATACACTAAGTCGACTGTGCCTTTAAATGGCTTGGAAAATTCTAGAAAATTATGTCATGGCTTTACAATCTTCTGATAGGCTTATTGACATAATTTGAGTCAATTGGAGGTGTACCTGTGGATGTGGAACCACACGTTTGGTTCATCCTTGGGAGCAATTTCCAAACGCCTGAAGGTACCACGTTCATCTGTACAAACAATAGTATGCAAGTATGAACACCATGAGACCAAGCAGCCGTCATACCGCTCAGGAAGAAGACTCGTTCTGTCTCCTAGAGATGAACGCACTTTGGTGCGAAAAGTATAAATCAATCCCAGAACAACAGCAAAGGACCATGTGAAGATGCTGGAGGAAACAGGTACAGAAGTATCTATATCCACAGTAATACGCATCCTATATCAACATAACCTGAAAGGCCGCTCAGCAAGGAAGAAGCCACTTCTCCAAAACCACCATAAAAAAGCCAGACTACGGTTTGCAAATGCACATGGGGACAAAGATTGTACTTTTTGGAGAAATATCCTCTGGTCTGATGAAACAAAAATAGAACTGTTTGGCCATAATGAACATCATTATGTTTGGAAGAACAAGGGGGAGGCTTGCAAGCCGAAAAACACCATCCCAACCGTGAAGCATGGTGGTGGCAGCATCATGTTGTGGGAGTGCTTTGCTGCAGGAGGGACTGGTGCACTTCACAAAATAGATGGCATCATGAGGCAGAAAAATTATGTGGATATATTGAAGCAACATCTCAAGACATCAGTCAGGAAGTTAAAGCTTGGTCGCAAATGGGTCTTCCAAATGGACAATGACCCTAAGCATACTTCCAAAGTTGTGGCAAAATGGCTTAAGAACAACAGTCAAGGTATTGGAGTGGCCATCACAAAGCCCTGACCTCAATACTATAGAAATTGTGGGCAGAACTGAAAAAGCATGTGCGAGCAAGAACGCCTATAAACCTGACACAGTTACACCAGCTCTGTCAGGAGGAAAGGGCCAAAATGCACCCAACTTATTGTGGGAAGCTTGTGGAAGGCTACCCAAAATGTTTGACCCAAGTTAAACAATGTAAAGGCAATGCTACCAAATACTAATTGAGTGCATGTAAACGTCTGACCCACTGGGAATGTGATGAAAGAAATAGAATCTGAAATAAATCATTCTCTCTACTATAATTCTGACATTTCACATTCTTAAAATAAAGCGGTGATCCTAACTGACCTAAAACAGGGAACATTTGCTAGGATTAAATGTCAGGGATTGTGAAAAACTGAGTTTAAATGTATTTGGCTAAGGTGTATGTAAACTTCCAACTTCAACTGTAGATCCCCTGAACGCAGCTCACTTTCCAGCTCACACTCTCAAACACATAGATCCTCTGAACGCAGCTCACTCTCCAGCTCCCAATCACCTGAATTCTGATCACCTCTTCACACACCTGTATGTCATTAACACACCATTTAGTTCAGTTCTTTACACCCCATCATTGTGAGGTATTGTTTGTTTTGTGACACACTTCTATTCGGAGCTCTGTTTTTCCCGTAATTGACTCCTCCCATGTGTGACAGTTTTGGCCTGCCTCACTAACGACGCCTTTTGCTTATTCCCTACCTGTACTTTAGCCTATCGGATTTCCTGTTATCAACCTATTGCCTGATCTCCCGGACGACGTTACTGGCCTTTTCCTTGCATGTACTGTGGCATTTTTGGACCCCCTGTGTATGACCTCCCATTGTGTTCCTTACACTATCTAGTTTTCAGCTAAATAACAACACAATGTCAAATACAGGTAGCCTAGTCAAATAATTAACATCCAATGACATTAACCGTTACTCTCTCGCGCGAAACCTTCACTCTTGCGCAGGCATTAGAAAAGAAACATGATCATTTGAAAAATGTTGCCAGAAAAAAAGACGACTTTCGAGTAATAAGACGTATAAAAGCAACAGATACCATTAATAAGAAGGGGCTAGAAACGTCTTATATGGTGAGCTACCGAGTGGCTAGGACAGGCAAGCCCCATACTATTGTGGAGGACTTAATTCTTCCTGCTGCCGCGGATATGGCTGGGGCAATGCTGGGGGAAAAGGCCAAAAAACTATACAGACAATGCCTTCATCAAACAACACTGTTTCACAATGCATCAGTGACATGGCAGGAGATGTTTTGAAACAATTACTGCTTCACATACAAGCCAGTGAATTATATGCATTACAGCCAGATGAGTCAACAGACGTGGCGGGCCTGGCACAACTCCTGGTATATGTCCGTTAAGTTTATGAGGAGTCAATTAAGGAAGATATCCTCTTCTGCAAACCACTGGAAACCAAGACAATATGAGAGGATATTTTTAAAGTACTGGACAGCTTTGTGACATCAAATGGACTTTGGTGGTCAAGATGTGTGGTATCTGTACTGATGGCGCAAAAGCCATGACAGGGAGACATAGTGGAGTGGTAACGCGCATGCAAGCAGTTGCTCCCAATGCCACTTGGGTACACTGCAGCATCCACCAAGAGGCTCTTGCTGCCAAGGGAATGCCTGACAGCTTGAAAGACATTTTGGACACTATAGTGAAAATGGTTAACTTTGTTAAAACAAGGCCCCTGAACTCTCGTGTATTTTCTGCATTATGCAATAATATGGGCAGCGACCATGTAACGCTTTTACAACAAATAGAAGTGTGCTGGTTATTAAGGGGCAAAGTATTGACATGTTTTTTTTAATTGAGGGACGAGTTTGAAGTTTTCTTTACTGACCATAATTTTCACTTGTCTGACCGCTTGCATGATGACAAGTTTCTCACACTAGAATGTTTTTGGGTGATGTTTTTTCTCACCTAAATGATCTGAATCTAGGATTACAGGGACTCTCCGCAACTATATTCAATGTGCGGGACAAAATTGGGGCTATGATTAAGAAGTTGGAGCTCTTTTCTGTCTGCATTAACAACAACACACAGGTCTTTCCATCATTGTATGTTTTTTGTGTGCAAATGAACTCAAGCTTACGGACAATGTCAAATGTGATTTGGCGAAGCACATGAGTGAGCTGGGTGCGCAATTACACAGGTACTTTCCCGAAACGGACGACACAAACAACTGGATTCGTTATCCCTTTCATGCCCTGCCTCCAGAGAGCCTCATCGAAATTACAACAAGCGGTTATGTGAAAATTGAATTTAATCAGAAGCCACTGCCAGATTTCTGGATAGGGCGGCGCTCAGAGTATCCTGCCCTTTGCAACCACATACCTATGTGAGGGTGGATTCTCGGCCCTCACTAGCATGAAAACTAAATACAGCACAGACTGTGTGTGGAGAATTATTTAAGACTGAGACTCTCTCCAATACAACCCAACATTGGCAGAGTTATGTGCATCCTTTCAAGCAGTCCCTTCTCATTAACCTGTGGTGAGTTATTCACAATTTTTGATGAAAAAATATGGTTTTATATGTAAGATGGCTATATAATGAGCAAAATGATTGATTATTATTATTATATTATTTGGGCCCTGCTCCTACAAGCGCTCTTTGTCACTTCCCACGAGCCGGGTTGTGACAAACTCACACTCATTCTTATGTTTAATAAATGTATCGTATAGTGTGTGTGTGACAGGCTTACAATGATGCAAAAAACAGCATTTGAGAGTGCACTGACCCTGGTGCTAGAGGGGTACGCAGCTGGAGGTTGAATGTTTGAAGGGGTACGGGACTATAAAACGTTTGGGAACCACTGGTGTAGGCTATATTACATGGATTTATTTGACTTTTTAAAATGTAGATGTTCCAAAGGTCTGCATCAGTGGCTTGTAGGCTGTGAGCCAGGAGATGCTAAATGTGTTTTGTTAATGTTTTTTTTTTTTTATTGAATATCTGAAACATACAATATACTTGCAGTGAACCACACCACACTAGTCATCCAACAGACTCCCATTCAGAGCGACACACAGAAGCATCCAGGGTC
The DNA here is from genome assembly GCF_901001165.1 of Salmo trutta. Classification (NCBI taxonomy): domain Eukaryota; kingdom Metazoa; phylum Chordata; class Actinopteri; order Salmoniformes; family Salmonidae; genus Salmo; species Salmo trutta. The sequence goes on from NC_042969.1 coordinate 79,407,123, forward strand.
AATGCCCTGCTCAAGGGCAAGTTGAAAGATCTCCCACCAGGCCAAAAAATGTGAACCCGAACCCTCCAAGATCCCCCCACAGTTCCCCAATAGCTGTCCCTCAACCATTCGAGACCCCTCCCAAAGCCCCCCCCAAGAAGAAAAAAATAAAATAAAAAATACTATTAATTCCATTCCCCACCCCCAAGAACCCCCCAATGCACCAACAACAAACAACAACAACAACAACAGAATGAACTAAAGAGAAAAAAGAAAGACAGAGGAAAACAGCAAACAATGCAAAAAAAAGAAAAATAATAATAAGAATTTTAAAACAAAGGACATCAAGGACAACTAAAATCATAACAGCAATGCCAACTGTATATGTTTGTGCGCATGTCTGGCACTTTTACATGTATGTGTGTGTACTTGTATGTGTTTATTTGAATGAGAGTGTGTATATGCATGAGTACAAACACCTGCACGGCATCAGCCTCAGGCAAACTGGCATTAGTTGTAAAAACACTGCCCCTCAGTGTCATTCAAACATACTTTTTTTATGTTTTATTTAGACTTTTTTAAAAACTTTTATCTTTGACCATCATTCTATCTCCCGCACGGCTACTCCACTCCCACTTGTCTCCAAGTCCACATCCCAACCCTCAGCTTCCCTCAGCCCATCCCATCTATCTCTGCTGGCCACCCTCTTCGGGTTTCTACGCAACACATATCTTTCAACTATGCTGTGATGTTTAACGTACAATTTCAATCTATCTAATCAAATAGAATCCACAGATTGGGAGTTGAAGATAAATACTTTTACTACGAGTATTAGTACATTAGTAATTGACTAACCCGGTCTCTCCAGATCTCCTAACAGTACTATTTCTAGGGTCAATTTTAGATCAATGCTATGCATTTTCAGCCATTCCTGAACCTGAGACCAGAAACAGGCTACCTGAGGGCAATACCAAAATAAATGGTCTATTGATTCTGTATCCTCACAACAAAATCTGCAGAGCTTCGGTGATTTTATGCCCCAAATACTCAACATTTTGTTGGTGGCAAGAATTCTATACAATCATTTTAGCTGAAAAGCACAAAGTCTTGAATCTTGCGTTGTTTTATATTTGAACTCATACACCCTGTACCATGGAATCGGTACATCAAAAATCTCTTCCCAACTATTTTGCAATCTGTATGGCACAGTTGTCAACATCCTGGTCCTGAAATGAAACTGGTATTTCTGCTATTTTTATTCCTCCGCAAGTTTAGATCCTTTTGTCACGCCCTGACCTGAGAGAGCCGTTTTTCTCTGTTTGGTTAAGTCAGGGTGTGACATGGGGTGGGCATTCTATGTGTCATATTTCTATGTTGTTTTTTTTCTTTGATTGGCCTAGTATGGTTTCCAATCAGAGGCAGCTGTCTATCGTTGTCTCTGATTGGGAATCATACTTAGGCAGCCCCTTTTCCCTCCTTCAGTGTGGGATCTTGTTTTTGTTCAGCTCAGTAAGCCTGCAGAACGTGACATTCGGGTTTCCTTGGTTTGTTATTTTGTTTGAGTGTTCTGAGTTACAATAAATATAAATATGAGCACTTTCCACGCTACACCTTGGTCTACTCATTACGATGAGCGTCACACCTTTATATTGGGCAGACAGACCAGTTCCCTACCTCCTCCCGCTGCCACCTGCCTCCATTTTTTGGGTAATGCTGTAATCAATTGGTTGTACTCTTGGATTGAGCAAACCTTCCTGAATAATTCTCATAACTCCATGAAGGACATAACTCTATATCATTTTTAAGAACAAAATACCCTTTTCAAACATCTTTCCCATAAATACAGGTATTTTATCAACCAGCACAATTGAGTTCAGCCATAATATTTGTTCTATTTTTCAGGGGTATGAAATTGAAGCCAGCTCTGCAATGCTTGTTTGAAAAAGAGAGATACTTTTTTCAAAGTATCATTTTCAATTAATCGAAAATGAGACATGGCAATCTGCACAAAGGCAAAAAGGCAATTTTTAAACAATGGATGAGCTTTTCTTATTAATCTACTTGAGAACCAATTAGGGTTCAAATAAAACTGTTGAATGAGTGAAGCTTTTAGAGAGAGGTTAAGTGCTTTTATATTTAATAATCTCAACCCACCCAAATCATATTCATTATATACAGATGAAGTCGGAAGTTTACATACACCTTAGCCAAATACATTTAAACTCAGTATTTCACAATTCCTGACATTGAATCCTAGTAATAATTCCCTGTCTTAGGTCAGTTAGGATCACCACTTTATTTTAAGAATGTGAAATGTCAGGATAATAGTAGAGAGAATGATTTATTTCAGCTTTTATTTCTTTCATCACATTCCCAGTGGGTCAGAAGTTGACATACACTCAATTAGTATTTGGTAGCATTGTCTTTACATTGCATAACTTGGGTCAAATATTTTGGGTAGCCTTCCACAAGCTTACCAGAATAAGATGGGTGCATTTTGGCCGATTCCTCCTGACAGAGCTGGTGTAACTGAGTCAGATTTGTAGGCCTCCTTGCTGCACATGCTTTTTCAGTTCTGCCCACAAATTTTCTATGGGATTGAGGTCAGGGCTTTGTGATGGCCACACCAATATCTTGACTTTGTTGTTCTTAAGCCATTTTGCCACAACTTTTGGAAGACCCATTTGTGACCAAGGTTTAACTTCCTGACTGATGTCTTGAGATGTTGCTTCAATATATCCACATAATTTTCCTGCCTCATGATGCCATCTATTTTGTGAAGTGCACCAGTCCCACCTGCAGCAAAGCACCCCCACAACATGATGCTGCCACCCCCATGCTTCACGGTTGGGATGGTGTTCTTCGGCTTGCAAGAATTTTTTCCTCCAAACATAACGATGGTCATTATGGCCAAACAATTATCTTTTTGTTTCATCAGACCAGAGGACATTTCTCCAAAAAGAACAATCTTTGTCCCCATGTGCAGTTGCAAACCGTAGTCTGGCTTTTTTATGGCGGTTTTGGAGCAGTGGCTTCTTCCTTGCTGAACGGCCTTTCAGGTTATGTCGATATAGGACTTGTTTTACTGTGGAAAAATATACTTTTGTACCTGTTTCCTCCAGCATCTTCTGTTTCATTCAACCAGAATCTTACCAAATCCGGGTTGCAGACTGAGTATTTTAATTGAAGTTAACATTGAGAACATAATTCTCATCAAAATAGAGGGAATTATGTTCTCAATGTTAACTTCAATTAAAATACTCAGTCTGCAACCCGGATTTGGTAAGATTCTGGTTGAATGAAACAGACAGAGTCCCAGTTTACAAGAGGCAGAATGTTTATTCACGAGCACATTCTGAAGTCCATTGTACAGAAACATCATTTTTATAGTTCACTCCTTATTTACGCACACACATACACACAAACATTAAGGCCCCAGATCTCTTAACACTGTAGATCATTACCCAGCTGACAGTTTCATTCCTCTGAGATTAGGGAAACCTTGAGGGGTACTCCCTCTCATAAACGCTCAGAGTTCAAGCTAGGTCAGGTCAACCACAGTTTAACAGTTGTTGGTGTTTACTTAAACACACAGACACACATTCTTCTCTTTCCCAGTCCAACCTCATTAGATTTATGCTTAACCCTTTAGTTACTCATTCTACATGCTATGTAGACCATATCCCTAATAGTTAAGTTTCAGGGAATAATTATTTAATCATTACATTCAAACATATAAATCCCTCCAGCATCTTCACAAGGTTCTTTGCTGTTGTTCTGGGATTGATTTGCACTTTTTGCACCAAAGTACGTTCATCTCTAGGAGACAGAATGCGTCTCCTTCCTGAGCGGTATGACGGCTGTGTGGTCCCATGGTGTTCATACTTGCGTACTATTGTTTGGAAAGATGAACGTGGTACCTTCAGGCATTTGGAAATTGCTCCCAAGGATGAACCAGACTTGTGGAGGTCTACAATTTTTTTTCTGAGGTCAACTGAGTTTGAAGGTAGGCCTTGAAATACATCCACAGGTACACCTCCAATTGACTTAAATGATGTCAATTAGCCTATCAGAAGCTTCTAAAGCCATGAATCATTTTCTGGAATTTTCCAAGCTGTTTAAAGGCACAGTCAACTTAGTGTATTTAAACTTATGACCCACTGCAATTGTGATACAGTGAATAAGTGAAATAATCTGTCTGTAAACAATTGTTGGAAAAATGAATTGTGTCATGCACAAAGTAGATGTCCTAACCGACTTGCCAAAACTATAGTTTGTTAAAAAGAAATTTGTGGAGTGGTTGAAAAACGAGTTTTAATGACTCCAACCCAAGTGTATGTAAACTTCCGACTTCAACTGTTGATAGGCACGCTTAATTTTGTCTGGATTAGCGTCTCAGATAAAGCAAAATATTTTTGGCTCATATGATTTAAAAAATGAATAATCAGGAGTAGGCAGCGCAATAAGTAAGTGAGTAAACTGAGATATGAATAAGGAGTTAATCAGTGCAATATTTTGATAAATAGACAGGTATTTACCTCTCCATGGTTGCAGGATCTTGTCTATTTTTACAAGTTTTCTATTGAAATTCATTGCGGAGAGCTTATTTATATATTTTGTGAGTATGTCTACTTCAACATCAGCCCATTTTATAGGTAAACTGCAGGGTAATGTAAAAGTTGTATTTTTTAAAGATCCAATACGTAATATTGTACACTTTAGTCCAGAGAGTACAGAAAATGTATCTAGATCTTCAATGAGACATTGCAGGGATCTAGCTTGCGGACTTAATATAAAACTTGAGTCATCGGCATACATGGACACCTTTGTTTCTAAGCCTTGGATTTCTAATCCTCTAATGTTGTTATTGGATCTGATTTTAATAGCTAGTATTTCGATGGCCATGACAAATAGATATGGTGACAGCGGACAACCTTGTTTAACTCCTCTTGTTTATGTTAATCAACGGTCAATTACCGTGAGACCAGCAGTTACTTGCTTGAAAATCACAGGCTGACAGAATGTAATGACCGCCACAGCCCTAGTCGGAGGTGTAGCTACGTTGGAGCTGTCAAATCAACAAGCAGCTTCCGGCGTTATAACTATCTCGGACATTGCAATTGGATGCGTCTTGTTACAGTGTTGAATGCTGGAATGTGTGTTGTAATACTTGTGACTCTGGATGACAACATAATGATGTTTGTTTCTTTAGGGCTGTTTTCCTAAAGAAGTTAAATTGCGTATTGTGTTTTGTTTCCCTACCACGATACTAACGAGTATTGTGATACTGCTATCGTCCAGTGACTCGGTTATTCACCCTCTATCCCTTCCTCTCTCCTTCCCTAACTCCAACACGCCAACCTCCCAACTTCACTTTCTATATCTCCCACTCCCTCCCGCTCTCTCTGACTTCCTCTCTCTGCCGCCATCTTTCATTCACTCCATCTTCCCCCTCATTGCCGCCCTCTTACTCTCCTCCCCTTCTATCTCTCGGCTTGTGTTTGTGGTCTGTGTCATGTCTCTTGTTCGTGGATATTATTAGAGTGATAAGCATCCCATTTCAGCATGCCTGACTGCATGTGTGTGTGACGGTCTGTCGTTTAGAGCGATAAGCATCACATTTCATCTGACTGCACCGCCCATCACAACATGAATAAATAACAGCACCACATTCACACGCAATTACAGCATCTGTTCCAATGCGTACTCACACAGTCTACAGGGGGCCCAGTGTGTGTGTTAGATTGAGGTAGAGGGGTTTCCTGTTTGTGTTTGTGTTTGCAGTACGGTTAGAGGGTTGTGTTGAGTAGTGTGTGTAGTCTGTTGTCTGTAGGGGTGTCTGCCCTTTTGCCCTCAGGAGAGGTTTATTTTGGGGTGATGGTTCCTTCCTACAGGACACACTGTCACAGCTCATCATTGTCCCTGTGTTTGTGCTTGGGATGGGGTAGGGGTTCTGCTGTGTACATGTGTGTGTGATTTAATGTGTGTGTATGCGCAAGTATTTATGTGCGTGTGTGTGTGTCTCCCCACACCTCGGGGAGAGCTACAAAGTCACAGACTGAAAGGGAGTCCGATGACGTTAGTCCGATGTTCGTCTGACGTTAACTGTTTTGGCCCAGTGTGTGTGTGTGTGTGTGTGTGTGTGTGTGTGTGTGTGTGTGTGTGTGTGTGTGTGTGTGTGTGTGTGTGTGTGTGTGTGTGTGTGTGTGTGTGTGTGTGTGTGTGTGTGTGTGTGTGTGTGTGTATTGACCCCTAAAGGAACGGCCTCCGACTGCAAGGCACTACAGAGGGTAATGCGGACGGCCCAGTACATCACTGGGGCCAATCTTCCTGCCATCCAGGACCTCTATACCAGGCAGTGTCAGAGGAAGGCCCAAAAAATTGCCAAAGACTCCAGCCACCCAAGTCATAGACTGTTCTCTCTGCTACCACATGGCAAGTGGTACTGGAGCACCAAGTCTAGATACAAAAGGCTTCTTAACAGCTTCTACCCCCAAGACATAAGACTCCTGAACCATCAAATGGCTACCTGGACTATTTGCATTGTCCCTCCGCCACCCCCATTTTTACGTTGCTGCTACTCTGTTTATTATCCATGCATAGTCACATTATCTCTACCTACATGTACATATTACCTCAATTACCTCAACTAACCGGTGCCCCCGCACATTGACTCTGTACCAGTAACCCCTGTATTTAGCCCCGCTACTGTTATTTTATTGTTGCTCCTTAATTATTCGTTCTTTTTCTATTTTATTTATTATTTTACTTCAGTTTATTTTTGTAAATACCATAACAGTTTTTTTTTCTTCTTAAAACTGCATTGTTGGTTAAGGGCTTGTAAGTAAGCATTTTCACTGTAAGGTTGTATTGGGTGTATGTGACAAATCAAATATGATTTGGTTTTGATTTCTTCGACCCATGAGGGATTCCCTCTCAAACTGGTGAAACTCACCACTCAGATAAATGTGTGCTGCATGTACTTGTCAGTGGAATGTATTTCCTCAATGCTATTGAAGTTCAATAACCAATTATCAATCACCATCATACTGAATAATTCAATAAACATGTTACACATGACATGGGTGTGCTGCTACCAGCAACAGGTGACAGGAAAGATCCATGTTTCAGTATCCATTAATTTTGTAGTTTTTATTTAATCTTTATTTAACTAGGCAAGTCACATTCTTATTTACAGTGACAGCCTACATTCTTATTTACAATGACAGCCTACCGGGGAACAGTGGCTTAACTGCCTTGTTCAGGGGCAGAACGACAGACATTTACCTTGTCAGCTCGGGGATTTGATCTAGCAACCTTTCAGTTACTGTGCCCAATGCTCTAACCACTAGGCTACCTGCCGGCCCCAAAAAATGTATCTCTCCCTCATCCTCTCTCTCCATGTCTCTCTAATCCCTAATTTGCTTTTCTGTCACATCTCTCTATTTCCCCATGCACACACACATGGCGTTGACAGGGCCTAAACTGTCCATCCTAATTTGATAACGTACAGCCTTCCAAAGGTTGTTCTCACAAACCAAAGGTAGGATTTAAATGAATAGCCCTGTTATTGAATGACATGTGTTACCATGGACACTGACAGCTCAAATTACTATCTGATTTGTGTCTAGGAAATCCCTGAGTCATTCCACTATCAGCTTCATGTTCACACCTTGGTTCAACTCTAACCCTCAACCACTACCCTAACCCTAGTCTTAACCACTACCACTACCCTAACCCTAGTCTTAACCACTACCCTAAACCTCAGCCACTACCCTAGCCTCAACCCTAACCCTAACCCTCAGCCACTACCCTAACCCTCAACCACTACCCTAACCCTCAACCACTACCCTAACCCTCAACCACTACCCTAACCCTCAGCCACTACCCTAACCCTCAGCCACACTCTCTCTCTCTCTCCTCTCTCTATCACTCTGTCATTTCTTTCTTTCTCTCTCTCTCCCCCATCTTCTCTATGTTTCCCCCTTCCCCTTTAACTCTCTCCCCATCTTCTCTCTGTCTCCACCTGCCCCTTCCCCTTTAACTCTCTCCCCATCTTCTCTATGTATTCCCCTTTCCCTTTAACTCTCTCCCACATCTTATCTATGTTTCCCCCTTTCCCTTTAACTCTCTCCCCCATCTTCTCTCTGTCTCCACCTCCCCCTTTCCTCTTTAACTCTCTCCCCCATCTTCTCTCTGTCTCCACCTGCCCCTTCCTCTTTAACTCTCTCCCCCATCTTCTCTCTGTCTCCACCTGCCCCTTCCTCTTTAACTCTCTCCCCCATCTTCTCTCTGTCTCCACCTGCCCCTTCCTCTTTAACTCTCTCCCCCATCTTTTCTCTGTCTCCACCTCCCCCTTTCCTCTTTAACTCTCTCCCCATCTTTTCTCTGTCTCCACCTGCCCCTTCCTCTTTAACTCTCTCCCCATCTTCTCTCTGTCTCCACCTGCCCCCTTCCTCTTTAACTCTCTCCCCATCTTCTCTCTGTCTCCACCTCCCCCCTTCCTCTTTAACTCTCTCCCTCATCTTCTCTCTGTCTCCACCTCCCCCCTTCCTCTTTAACTCTCTCCCCCATCTTCTCTCTGTCTCCACCTGCCCCCTTCCTCTTTAACTCTCTCCCTCATCTTCTCTCTGTCTCCCTGCCTGTATTTCTCTCTCCCCCTCATGCCCTTATGACCGAGGCCAGTGTTCTGCCAGCAGAACTAGATTGCATTAGTACAGATGGTACACACACACACACACACACACACACACACACACACACACACACACACACACACACACACACACACACATACCCCCCCCCCACACACACACACACACACACACACACACACACACACACACACACACACACACACATCAGTGTAGGTTTGCATTAGTGTGGTTGGCTGCATGTATGTGCTCTACTTTCTCCACAGGGAAGGGAAGAGGGCTGCATTAACCAAAGTGTGTGTGTGTGTGTGTGTGTGTGTGTGTGTGTGTGTGTGTGTGTGTGTGTGTGTGTGTGTGTGTGTGTGTATCATTGTCACACAAGCATAAATGACAGTCCTACTCTTTCCCCCTAAATGGTAGAGGTGTGTTTGTATGCTGTGTTAACTTCACAGCAGCGCTACACAGGAGAGGGGAGAAGATGCTACCTCTGTGGAAAGGGAACAATGCGTGTTTTGAACCCGACCAAACATGTCCTGTTAGCTCCTAGAACTAATACATAGGCTTTAGCTCAGTGGGATAAAATGGTCTTGGGACACATCAACACACAAAAGCACACAAACTTACAAACACACATACACAACTACACACACACACACACACACACACACACACACACACACACACACACACACACACACACACACACACACACACACACACACACACACACACACACACACACACACACACACACACAGAGTAGGGCTAATCCCAGGGTCTCATGCCAGTCAGTCGTTCATAACAGATATCAAATCAACAAATTGTAATCGTAAATAAAACATTGTGTAGCCTCAAAACATGGTTAAAAATATCATTTTGATATCATTGATGGTCAGTCCTTCTCCAGCCCCATCCTTCAGCTGTTTACCAAAACAGTAGGGGTACCTTTTTGTTGTTTGAGGCTTTGCCGGGTCTGGTTTCTGACAGAACACTAAATTACACAATACAAAATCAATTCTGGCCAAAATACAAATACATCCCTTTACCTCCTTTTAACCTCCTCCTCTCCATCCACTCCTTCAGTCTATGAGGAGATAATTTAAGGCGGGGATGAGCTCAGCTAAACAAACACACCTGGTAACACAGGCTCATGCTGAAACACACACGGACATACACTCACATGAATGCGCACACACACAGTAATCAAAGGGTCTCATGCCAGTCGTTCATAACGGACTATTTCAAATCAACAAATTGCTGAATAATTCATATTTTATACACACACACAAACAGAATCTATACTTTTGGTAATGTAGCGTGTATATTCACACACATACACAGTTGAAGTCAGAAGTTTACATACACCCCAGCCAATTACATTTAAACTCAGTTTTTCACAATTCCTGACATTTAATCCTTGTAAAAAATCCCTGTTTAAGGTCAGTTAGGATCACCACTTTCTTTTAAGAATGTGAAATGTCAGAATAATAGTAGAGAGCATGATTTATTTCAGCTTTTATTTCTTTCATCACATTCCCAGTGGGTCAGAAGTTTACATACACTCAATTAGTATTTGGTAGCATTGCCTATAAAATGTTAAGCCATTTTGCCACAACTTTGGAAGTATGCTTAGGGTCATTGTCCATTTGGAAGACCCATTTGCGACCAAGCTTTAACATCCTGACTGATGTCTTGAGATGTTGCTTCAATATATCCACATAATTTTCCTGCCTCATGATGCCATCTATTTTCTGAAGTGCACCAGTCCCACCTGCAGCAAAGCAGCCCCACAACATGATGCTGCCACCCCCGTGCTTCACGGTTGGGATGGTGTTCTTCGGCTGGCAAGCCTCCCCCTTTTCCTCCAAACATAACGATGGTCATTATGGCCAAACAGTTCTATTTTTGTTTCATCAGACCAGAGGATATTTCTCCAAAAAGTACAATCTTTGTCCCCATGTGCAGTTGTAAACCGTAATCTGTCTTTTTTATGGTGGTTTTGGAGCAGTGGCTTCTTCTTTGCTGAGCAGCCTTTCAGGTTATGTCGACATAGGACTCGTTTTACTGTGGATATAGATCATTTTGAGCTGCAAAATCTGGACCCCTACAAATCAGCTGGGCTTGACAATCTGGACCCTTTCTTTCTAAAATTATCTGCCGAAATTATTGCAACCCCTATTAATTGCCTGTTCAACCTCTCTTTCGTGTCGTCTGAGATTCCCATAGATTGGAAAGCAGCTGCTGTCATCCCCCTCTTCAAAGGAGGTGACACTCTTGACCCAAATTGCTACAGACCTATATCCATCCTACCCTGCCTTTCTAAGGTCTTCGAAAGCCAAGTCAACAAACAGATTACCGACTATTTCGAATCCCACCGCACCCTCTCCGCTATGCAATCTGGTTTCAGAGCTGGTCATGGGTGCACCTCAGCCACGCTCAAGGTCCTAAACGACATCGTAACCGCCATCGATAAGAAACAATACTGTGCTGCCGTATTCATTGACCTGGCCAAAGCTTTTGACTCTGTTAATCACCACATCCTCATCGGCAGACTCAGTAGCCTTGGTTTCTCAAACGATTGCGTCGCCTGGTTCACCAACTACTTCTCTGACAGAGTTCAGTGTGTCAAATCGGAGGGCCTACTGTCTGGACCTCTGGCAGTCTCTATGGGGGTACCACAGGGTTCAATTCTTGGGCCAACTCTTTTCTCTGTATACATCAATGATGTCGCTCTTGCTGCTGGTGAATCTCTGATCCACCTCTACGCAGACGACACCATTCTGTATACTTCTGGCCCTTCTTTGGACACTGTGTTAACAACCCTCCAGACGAGCTTCAATGCCATTCAACTCTCCTTCCGTGGTCTCCAACTGCTCCTAAACACAAGTAAAACTAAATGCATGCTCTTCAACCGATCGCTGCCTGCACCTGCACGCCCGTCCAGCATAACTTCTCTGGACGGTTCTAACTTAGAATTTGTGGACAACTACAAATACCTAGGTGTCTGGTTAGACTGTAAACTCTCCTTCCAGACTCACATCAATCATCTCCAATCCAAAGTGAAATCTAGAATTGGCTTCCTATTTCGCAACAAAGCATCCTTCACTCATGCTGCCAAACATACCCTCGTAAAACTGACCATCCTACCAATCCTCGACTTCGGCGATGTCATTTACAAAATAGCCTCCAATACCCTACTCAACAAGCTGGATGCAGTCTATCACAGTGCCATCCGTTTTGTCACCAAAGCCCCATATACTACCCACCACTGCGACCTGTACGCTCTCGTTGGCTGGCCTTCGCTTCATAATCGTCGCCAAACACATTGGCTCCAGGTCATCTACAAGACCCTGCTAGGTAAAGTCCCCCCTTATCTCCGCTCACTGGTCACCATAGCAGCAACCACCTGTAGCACGCGCTCCAGCAGGTATATCTCTCTGGTCACCCCTAAAGCCAACACTTATCTCCCTCACTAGCATTAAGCACCAGCTGTCAGAGCAGCTCACAGATCACTGCACCTGTACATAGCCCATCTATAATTTAGCCCAATCTACTACCTCTTCCCCTACTGTATTTATTTATTTTGCTCCTTTGCACGATATTATTTATATTTTAACTTTAAACTACAAATCTACCTTTCCAGTGTTTTTCTTGCTATACTTTATTTACTTTGCCACCATGGCATTTTTTTGCCTTTACCTCCCTTATCTCACATCATTTGCTCACATTGTATATAGTCTTATTTTTTTCTACTGTATCATTGATTGTATGTTGTTCTACTCCATGTGTAACTCTGTGTCGTTGTATGTTGTCGAACTGCTTTGCTTTATCTTGGCCAGGTCGCAATTGTAAATGAGAACTTGTTCTCAACTTGCCTACCTGGTTAAATAAAGGTGAAATAAAATAAATAAATAAAAATGTTGTACCTGTTTCCTCCAGCATCTTCACAAGGACCTTTACTGTTGTTCTGGGATTGATTTACACTTTTTGCACCAAAGTACGTTCATCTCTAGGAGACAGAACGCATCTCCTTCCTGAGCGGTATTATGGCTGTGTGGTCCCATGGTGTTTATACTTACTTACTATTGTTTGTAAAGATGAGCGTGGTACCTTCAGGCATTTGGAAATTGCTCCCAAGGATGAACCAGACTTGTGGAGGTCTACAATTTTTTTCTGAGGTCTTGGCTGATTTCTTTTGATTTTCCCATGATGTCAAGCAAAGAGGCACTGAGTTTGAAGGTAGGCCTTGAAATACATCCACAGGTACACGTCCAATTGACTCAAACTATGTCAATTAGCCTATCAGTAGCTTCTAAAGACCATGATGTCATACAGTGAATTATAAGTGAAATAATCGGTCTGTAAACAATTGTTGGAAAAATTACTTGTGTCGTGTACGAAGTAGATGTCCTAACCGACATGCCAAAACTATAGTTTGTTAACAAGAAATTTGTGGAGTGGTTGAAAAACGAGTTTTAATGACTCCAACATAAGTGTATGTGAACTTCCGACTGTACCTGTGTATGTATGTATGTATGTATGTATGTATGTATGTATGTATGTATGTATGTATGTATGTATATATATATATATATACATATACACACACACACACTACCGTTCAAAAGTTTGGGGTCACTTAGAAATGTCCTTGTTTTTTAAAGAAAAGCACATTTTCTGTCCATTAAAATAACATCAAATTGATCAGAAATACAGTGTAGACATTGTTAATGTTGTAAATGACTATTGTCGCTGGAAACAGCAGATTTGTATGGAATATCTACATAGGCGTACAGAGGCCCATTATCAGCAACCATCACTCCTGTGTTCCAATGGCACGTTGTGTTAGCTAATCCAAGTTTATCATTCTAAAAGGCTAATTGATCATTACAAAACCCTTTTGCAATTATGTTAGCACAGCTGAAAACTGTTGTTATGATTAAAGAAGCAATAAAACTGGCCTTCTTTAGACTAATTGTGTATCTGGAGCATCTGTCACCCTCTGAGCTGTTTCACCTGTCTTTGTGATCATCTCCACCCCCCTCCAGGTGTCGCCCATCTTCCCCATTATCCCCTGTGTATTTATACCCGTGTTCTCTGTTTGTCTGTTGCCAGTTCGTCTTGTTTGTCAAACCTACCTGCGTTTTTGTGTCAGCTCCTGCTTTTCCCCTATCTCTTTTCTGACCCTCCTGGTTTTTGACTCTTGCCTGTCCTGACCCTGTACCCACCTGCTTGACCACTCTGCCTGACCCTGAGCCTGCCTGCCGTCCTGTACCTTTGCTGTAATAAACATTGTGTCATGTCTTTACTATGGATTAAATTATATGACATGCTATTTTATAAAATCATTTCTCTGTAATCAATATTACCTGATTAAACTAATCATGTAAATGTAATTAACTAGAAAATCGGGGCACCACGGAAGAATGTTCATAGAGCTGTTGTCTTCCTAATAAACTCTTAAAGACCTGGAAATATTTTATATCAATAGCAGTCAATAATTAATCGTCACCATATTCAGTCTCATCTGAACATTGTAAAATTCTTGGTTATATTCACGAACCTTGGCTAACAAGTTGAATCAGCAATACAAAATCCGGTTTAATTATTTATTTACTAATTACCTAAACAATCACACAGAATTACATATACACAGGATGGATCATACATTGATTACTAATTATGTCATAAAAGAAAACGTTCCTAGTGGGCGAAACCGATATGATGGCTGGTCACACAAAGAAAGGGGGTTGGGTTTGAATGAAAGTGAGGGAAGACTGAGGAACAAAAGGATTGGGTCTCTATCGGACCTTATGAAGCTATGCTATCGTAAATACAGAATCTTATGCATTCTAAATAACCGCCCATTCGGAAAAGGAAAATGCAAGAAATATATTTACTCTGAGCTGCGCTTTGATAGATTGGTCGAAGATGGAAGGCTGGGTTTCCCAGCAGAGATCTCCTGTGTCCTTTGAATAATATGGTAGAATGGATACGTTGTAGTACCCTGTTGTCTAGTGGTAGAACGGATACGTTGTAGTACCCTGTTGTCTAGTGGTAGAACGGATACGTTGTAGTACCCTGTTGTCTAGTGGTAGAACGGATACGTTGTAGTACCCTGTTGTCTAGTGGTAGAACGGATATGTTGTAACACCCTGTTGTCTAGTGGTAGAACGCATACGTTGTAGTACCCTGTCATTCTGAAGAGATTCTCCGTCCCTTCCGAGGCCACTGTCGTCCACAGCTGCTGCTGATAACTCGACTTCTAGGATGTATCAATTATTTCGTGAAAAAGAGTTCAAAGTTCATACCAAGTTGCCATACTATAAGCTCATGCTATATTCTGGCTGGTGTAGTCGCATTCATCCTTCTAGAGTGGCGATCGTCACCTCCACGTTGAATTTCAGTCTTTTAAACGTATGGACATCTGTCCTCACATCATCGGGAACACAATGTTAATTTCGTTAGGTTGTAGTCGTTCAACCATTTGCAACCAGAGCTCACGCTGAGGTTGGCTTAGTTCTGTAGTCGATATTAGCCCTTTTAAACGTATGGACAGCAGTCCTCATGTCATCGGGAACATAAGGTTGACTTTCGTCAATGGGCTTTTGTAGTGGGGGAGAGAAGGGCGTGTTTCATAGTTCACAACCAATGCCTGTTCACTTGGGCGGGGCCGCTGAGTGAGCATAGTTCACTTATGAAAACAATTCTCTCATTTAGAAGCGAAAATTACATTTAATCTTTTCACAAATAGTTTCATATTTAAACATTTAAATTGCACAACAATTCCATGTGAATCTGATAACTAGAATGTGTAGACTTTCAAAGATAAAGTTTATGCCATCCTATCATCAGTAATGTCTCAGATGACAACTGGTCTGACATCATTCTTTAAGTACCAACGGAGACTTTCAACTGGTTGGATTACATAAAGATTGTTCTTTTCCCAAACCTTTTGATGTTACAAGACTCTCTCTATGTTAACAAAAAGGCTTTCCAAGAGTCCATTCTGTAGAGGGGAGAGAAAAAGGGGGAAAGGTATTTATGGGGGGGGGGGGGGTCATAAACCTCCCCCAACAGGGCAACGTCATGACAATTGTTACTTCGACACGGTCTGCATCTGGGTCTTACCTTGATACCTGATAGCATCAGCATTTGTGGGTTCGATTACAGGCTCAAAATGGCCAGAAACAAAGAACTTTCAGCCTATTCTTGTTCTGAGAAATTAAGGCTGTTCCGTGTGAGAAATTGTCAAGAAACTGAAGGACTTGTGCAATGCTGTGTACTACTTCCTTCACAGAACAGCTCAAACTGGCTCTAACCAGAATAGAAAGAGGAGTGGGGGGACCCGGTGCACAACTGAGCAAGAGGACAAATACATTAGAGTGTCTAGTTTGAGAAACAGATGCCTCACGTCCTCAACTGGCAGCTTCATTAAATAGTACCCACAAAACACCCATCTCAATGTCAACAGTGAAGAGGCAACTCTGGGATGCTGTGCTTCTAGGCAGAGTTCTTCTGTCCAGTGTCTGTGTTATTTTGCCCATCTTAATCTTTTATTTTTATTGGCCAGTCTGAGATATGGCTTTTTCTTCAAATCTGGATCGAATCCCTGAGCTGACAAGGTAAAAATCTGTCGTTCTGCCCCTGAGCAAGGCAGTTTATCCACTGTACCCAAGGCGCTGAAGACGTGGATGTCAATTAAGGCAGCCCCCCCGCACCTCTCTGATTGAGACACATTTCAATTGAAGGCATTCAGTTGTACAACTGACAAGGTATCCCACTTTCGCCATTCCTCGTGTTTCTTGGCCCAAGCAAGTCTCTTATTCTTCATTCTTACTGGTGTGCTTTAGTAGTGGTTTCTGTGCTGCAATTCGACCATGAAGGCCTGATTCACAAAGTCTACTCTGAATAGTTGATGTTGAGATGTGTCTGTTACTTGAACTCTGTGAAGCATTTATTTGGGCTGCAATCTGAGGTGCAGACCTCTGTATCAGAGCTAACTCTGGGTCTTCCTTTCCTGTGGCGGTCCTCATTAGAGCCAGTTTCAACATCGTGCTTGATGGTTTTTGTGAATGCACTTGAAGAAACTTTCCAAGTTCTTGAAATTTTACTGATTGACTGACCTTCATTGACTGACCTGGGTTAACCACTGGGCTAGCATAGAGAGAGACCTGGGTTAACCACTGGGCAAGCATAGAGAGAGACCTGGGTTAACCACTGGGCTAGCATAGAGAGAGACCTGGGTTAACCACTGGGCTAGCATAGAGAAAGATCTGGGTTAACCACTCGGCTAGCATAGAGAGAGACCTGGGATAAACATTGGAAGATGGGTACTCGAGTGTGTAGAGGGCCAGTGTCATCTCTTTGCCTGAAGGCCTTCTTTTACGTACCTGCATTCTGAAGGGCGTACGTGCGTGTGTGTCTGCCCGTGTGTGTGTTCTAGGGAGAGAAATTCAGCTCAGATGTAGAGTGCTACAGGCTTGCCATGATACGCCCTTCCTCAATGAAAATATCCAGGGGATTGTTAAGTGTTGGAGATATGGAATAAACCCCCAGTTTGATGAGCTTGTGGGCAGTTATATTACAGATATTGCTCACACAACTCTACTCCCCTGATCTACCTTTCTCTATATCATACACATACCCAAATCACACGCCAAGACAGAGCGAGCGAGAGCGAGAGCGCGAGAGAGAGAAACAAACACAAGGTCCATCTGCCTTTGGCCTAAGAGCAGGAACCTGGACTTCATCAAATAAATTGGAAATACAGACAATGTCATCCTACAAGAAACATGGTATAGAGGAGATGGACCCACTGGTTGCCCTCTAGGTTACAGAGAGCTGGTAGTAACATCCACCAAACTACCAGGTGTGAAACAGGGTAGAGGCTCAGGGGCTTATGCTAATTTGGTATAAAGCAGACCTAACCCACTCTATTGAAATAATCAAAACAGGAACATGTTTTGGCTAGAAATTTTTGAGGAAATTATCTCAACAGAGAAAAATATCCTCTTGTGCTACCTATATCCCCCCAGTAGAATCCCCATTCTTTAACGATGACAGCTTCTCCATCCTAGAGGGGGAGATAAACCCTTTCCTGGCTCAGGGACATGAACTAGTCTGTGGCGAACGAAATGCCAGAACTGGACAATAACCTGACACTCCTAGCACACAGGGGGACAAACACCTACCTGGAGATGACAGCATTCCCTCCCCCTAGACACAACTATGACAAAACTACCAACAAAAACAGGTCACAACTCCTGCCACTCTGTTGCACGGTGGGTCTGTACATAGTCAATGGTAGGCTTTGAGAGGACAATTACAGTAGGTACACCTACAGCTCATTCCTTGGCAGTAGTACTGTAGAATACTTTATCACTGACCTCAACCCAAAGTCTCTCAGAGCGTTCACAGCAAAATAAGATCACAGCAAAATTAAAGTCTACCTGAACAGAGCGATACTCAATCATGAGGCATCAAAGCCAAAGGAACTAAGTAATATTAAGAAATGCTATAGATGGAAGGAAAGTAGTGTAGAAAACCTACCAAAAAACAATTAGGCACACAACAAATGCAATCCCTTCTAGAAAACTTCCTGAACAAAAGGTTTCACTGTAATAGTGAGGGTGTAAAATGAGAAAATCTAAATAGTACATTTGACCTCTCAGCTTCCCTATGAAATCAAAACATTTCAAGCAGACAGCCTAAGAAAATTTACAACAATGACAAATGGTTTGATGAAGAACGTAAAAACCTAAGACATTGAGAAACCTATCCAACCAAAAACAGAGACCCAGAAAACCTGAGCCTATACCTTCACTATGGTGAATTACATTTACATTACATTTTAGTCATTTAGCAGACGCTCTTATCCAGAGCGACTTACAGTAGTGAATCACTAAAACAATACAGAAATACACTACGGAAAAAGAAGGAAAAGCACGTCAGAAATCACCTCAATGTAATTGAAGAATCCATAGAATCTAACCACTTCTGGGAAAATTGGAACACACTAAACAAAAAACAACACAAAGAATTATTTATCCAAAATGGATAAACCACTTCTCCAATCTTTTTGGCTCTATAACAAAAACAAATAGGAAAAACATTTACATGATCAAATACAAATCTTAGAATCAACTATTAAAGACTACCAGAACTCACTGGATTCTCCAATTACATTGAATGAACTACAGGACAAAATACAAACCCTCCAACCCAAAAAGGCCTGTGGGGTTGATGCTATCCTAATTGAAATTATAAAATATACAGACCACAAATTCCAATTGGCTATACTTTAACATCATCCTTAGCTCTGGCATCTTCCCCAACATTTGGAACCAAGGACTGATCACCCCAATCCACAAAAGTGGAGACAAATTTGACCCCAATAACTACCATGGGATATGCGTCAACAGCAACTTTGGGAAAATCCTCTGCATCATCATTAACAGTGGCTTTTTACCAAATTACCGTACGACAGACCACGTATTCACCTTGCACACCCTAATTGACAAACAAACAAAACAAAACAAAGGCAAAGACTTCTCATGCTTTGTTGATTTCAAAAAAGCTTTTGAATCAATTTGGCATGAGGGTCTGCTAAACAAATTGATGGAAAGCGGTGTTGGTGAAAAACATTATAAAACCCATGTATGTACACAAACAACAAGTGTGCGGTTAAAATTGGCAAAAAAAACAGATTTCTTTCCACAGGGCCGAGGTGTGAGACAGGGATGCAGCTTTAACCCCACCCTCTTCAACTGTATATATCAACAAATTGGCAAGGGCACAAAAACAGTCTGCAGCACCTGGCCTCACCCTACTAGAATCTGAAGTCAAATGTCTACTGTTTGCTGATGATCTGGTGCTTGTCCCCAACCAAGGAGGGCCTACAGCAGCACCTAGATCTTCTGCACAGATTCTGTCAGACCTGGGCCCTTACAGTAAATCTCAGTAAGAACTAAATAATGGTGTTCCAAAAAAGGTCCAGTTGCCAGGACCACAAACACAAATTCCATCTAGACACCATTGCCCTAGAGCACATAAAAAACTATACATACCTCGGCCTAAACATCAGCGCCACAGGTAACTTCTACAAAACTGTGAACAATCTGAGAGAGAAGGCAAGAAGGGCTTCTATGCCATCAAAAGGAACATAACATTTCACATACCAATTAGGATCTGGCAAAAAAACACTTGAATCAGTTATATAGAATCCATTGCCCATTATGGTTGTGAGGTCTGGGCGCCGCTCACCAACAAAGATTTCACAAAATGGGACAAACACCAAATTGAGACTGCACGTAGAATTCTGCAAAAATATCCTTTGTGTACAATGTAAAAGACCAAATAATGCACGCAGAGCAGAATTAGGCCGATACCCGCTAATTATAAAAATCCAGAAAAGAGCCGTTTAAATTCTACAACCACCTAAAAATAAGCGATTCCCAAACCTTCCATAACAAAGCCATCACCTACATAGAGACAAACCTGGAGAAGAGTCCCCTAAGCAAGCTGGTCCTGGGGCTCTGTTCACAAACACAAACACACCCCACAGAGCTCCAGGACAGCAACACAATTAGACCCAACCAAATCATTAGAAAACAAAAATAAAATTACTTGACACATTTGAAAGAATTAACAAAACAAACTGAGCAAATTTGACACTAAAAAGAGAGTACACAGTTGCAGACTACCTGACCACTGTGACTGACCCAAAATGAAGGAAAGCTTTGACTATGGACAGACTCAGTGTGCATAGCCTTGCTATTGAGAAAGACCGCTGAAACTAGACCTGATTCTCAAGAGAAGACAGGCTATGTGCACACTGCCCATACATTTTTTTATTTCACCTTTATTTAACCAGGTAGGCTAGTTGAGAACAAGTTCTCATTTGCAACTGCGACCTGGCCAAGATAAAGGAAAGCAAATCGACACATACAACAACACAGAGTTACACATGGAATAAACAAAACATACAGTCAATAATACAGTAGAACAAAAGAAAACAAAAAGTCTATATACAGTGAGTGCAAATTAGTTAAGGCAATAAATAGGCCATGGTGGCGAAATAATTACAATATAGCAATTAAACACTGGAATGGTAGATGTGCAGAAGATGAATGTGCAAGTAGAGATACTGGGGTGAAAAGGAGTAAGATAAATACATAAATACAGTATGGGGATGAGGTAGGTACAGTGGGGGAAAAAAGTATTTGATCCCCTGCTGATTTTGTACGTTTGCCCACTGACAAAGAAAGGATCAGTCTATAATTTTAATGGTAGGTTTATTTGAACAATGAGAGACAGAATAACAACAAAAATATCCAGAAAAACGCATGTCAAAAATGTTATAAATTGATTTGCATTTTAATAACCTGTAGCCAGTGGGTTTGGCGACGAGTATGAAGCGAGGGCCAACCAACGAGAGCGTACAGGACGCAGTGGTGGGTAGCGTATGGGGCTTTGGTGACAAAACGTACTGTGATAGACTGCATCCAGTTTGTTGAGTAGAGTGTTGGAGGTTATTTTATAGATGACATCACCGAAGTCGAGGATCGGTAGGATGGTCAGTTTTACGAGGGTATGTTTGGCAGCATGAGTGAAGGATGCTTTGTTGCGATATAGGAAGCCGATTCTAGATTTAATTTTGGATTGGAGATGCTTAATGTGAGTCTGGAAGGAGAGTTTACAGTCTAACCAGACACCCAGGTATTTGGAGTTGTACACGTATTCTAAGTCAGAGCCGTACAGAGTAGTGATGCTGGACGGGTGAGCAGGTGCGGGCAGTGATCGATTGAATAGCATGCATTTAGTTTTACTTGCGTTTAAGAGCAGTTGGAGGCCACGGAAGTAGAGTTGTATGGCATTGAAGCTCGTCTGGAGGTTAGTTAACCTGTCTGGGCTAGGGGGCAGTATTTTCACAGCCGGATAAAAAACGTACCCGATTTAAACTGGTTACTACTCTTGCCCAGAAATGAGAATATGCATATTATTAGTAGATTTGGATAGAAAACACTCTGAAGTTTCTAAAACTGTTTGAATGGATTCTGTGAGTATAACAGAACTCATATGGCAGGTAAAAACCTGAGAAAATTCCAAGCAGGAAGTGGCCAGTCTGAGAATTTGTAGTTATTCTTTTGATTCTCTATCGAAACTACAGTATCTCTGGGGTTACGTAGCACTTTCTAAGGCTTCCATTGGCTCTCTAAAGCCTTCAGAAAGCGGATTGAGGCGTCTCCTGTCTCTGGGTAGAGTATAGTAGCTCAATTTCTCAGTGGTCTGCCTGGTGACAAAGAGATTGGATATGCGCGGTCACGAGACCACGCTGTTTTTTCTTTTCTTCTTTGAATGAATACACTATTGTCCGGTTGGAATATTATCGCTATTTTACGAGAAAAATACCATAAAAATTGATTTTAAACAGCGTTTGACATGCTTCTAAGTACGGTAATGGAACATTTTGAATTTTTTTGTCTCGAAATGCACTCGCGCGTTACCCTTCGGATAGTGACCTGAACGCACAAACAAAACGGAGGTATTTGGACATAACTATGGATTATTTGGAACAAAAACAACATTTCTTGTGGAAATAGCAGTCCTGGGAGTGCATTCTGATGAAGATCAGCAAAGGTAATACAATTTTTCTAATACTAAAACTGAGTTTAGTGTGCCCCGAAGTTGGCGGGTGTCAAAATAGCTAGCCGTGATGGCTGAGCTATGTACTCAGAATATTGCAAAATGTGCTTTCACCGAAAAGCTATTTTAAAATCTGACATAGCGATTGCATAAAGGAGTTCTGTATCTATAATTCTTAAAATAATAATGTATTTTGTCAACGTTTATGATGAGTAATTTAGTAAATTCACCGGAAGATTTCGGTGGGGATACATTTTCTGAACATCACACGCCAATGTAAAAAGCAGTTTTTTGATATAAATATGAACTTGATTGAACAAAACATGCATGTATTGTATAACATAATGTCCTAGGAGTGTCATCTGATGAAGATCATCAAAGGTTAGTGCTTCTTTTAGCTGTGTTTTGGGTTTCTGTGACATATATGCTTGCTTGGAAAATGGCTGTGTGATTATTTTAGGCTATGTACTCTCCTAACATAATCTAATGTTTTGCTTTTGCTGTAAAGCCTTTTTGAAATCGGACAATGTGGTTAGATTAACGAGAGTCTTATCTTTAAAATCGAGTAAAATAGTCGTATGTTTGAAAAATTGAAATTATTGCATTTTTGAGGTTTTTGTATTTCGCGCCATGCTGTTCCACTGGCTGTTGAATAGAGTGAGACGGTGACGTCCCACCTAGCCCATAGAGGTTAACTTCTACGGGCTAGGTGGGATGTGACCGTCCCACCTGCGGGACACACTATTCAACAGTGAAATAGCATGGCGCGAAATACAAAACAGCAAAAATTTCATAATTTCATTTTCTCAAACAATCAAATATTTTACACCAAACTTCTCGTTAATCTAACCACATTGTCCCGATTTCAAAAAGGCTTTACGGCGAAAGCATAAAATTAGATTATGTTAGGACATAAACTTCACAAGAAAAACCACACAGCCATTTTCCAATCAAGGACATGCATCACAAAAACCAAAAATACAGCTAAAATATTCATTAACCTTTGATGATCTTCATCAGATGGCACTCATAGGACTCAATGTTACACAATACATGTATGTTTTGCTCGATAAAGTTTATATTTATATCCAAAAACCCCCTTTTACATTGGCGCGTGATGTTCAGAAAATTTTTGCCTCCAAAACTGCCGGTGAATTAGCACAACAATTTACAAAAATAGTCATCATAAACGTTGATAAAATATTAAACTGTTAGTCAAAGAATTATAGATAAACATCTCCTTATTGCAAACGCTTTGACAGATTTAAAAAAAGCTTCACAGGGAAAGCACACTTTGCAATAATCTGAGTACGGCGCTCAGAAAAGTACATCAGGCAATACAGATACCCGCCATTTTGGAATCTGACGAAGAATAGCAAAGGTAATCCAATTTTTCTTATAGTAAATCTGAGTTTGGTGAGTGCCAAACTTGGTGGGTGTCAAAATAGGTAGCCATGATGGCCGGGCTATCTACTCAGAATATTGCAAAATGTGCTTTCACCGAAAAGCTATTTTAAAATCTGACGTAGCGATTGCATAAAGGAGTTCTGTATCTATAATTCTTAAAATAATTGTTATATTTTTTGTGAACGTTTATCGTGAGTAATTTAGTAAATTCACCGGAAGTTTCGGTGGGTATGCTAGTTCTGAACGTCACATGCTAATGTAAAAAGCTGGTTTTTGATATAAATATGAACTTGATTGAACAAAACATGCATGTATTGTATAACATAATGTCCTAGGAGTGTCATCTGATGAAGATCATCAAAGGTTAGTGCTGCGTTTAGCTGTGGTTTTGATTTTTGTGACATTATATGCTAGCTTGAAAAATGGGTGTGTGATTATTTCTGGCTGGATACTCTCCTGACATAATCTAATGTTTTGCTTTCGTTGGAAAGCCTTTTTGAAATCGGACAATGTGGTTAGATAAAGGAGAGTCTTGTCTTTAAAATGGTGTAAAATAGTCATATGTTTGAAAAATTGAAGTTTTGGGATTTTTGAGGAGTTTGTAATTCGCGCCACACCCTATCATTGGATATTGGAGCGGTGTTCCGCTAGCGGAACATCTAGATGTAAGAGGTTAACTTGGCTTTCGAAGACCTTAGAAAGAAAGGGTAGGATAGATTTAGGTCTGTAGCAGTTTGGGTGTCACCCCCTTTGAAGAGGGGGATGACCGCGGCAGCTTTCCAATCTTTGGGAATCTCAGACGATACGAAAGAGAGGTTGAACAGGCTAGTAATAGGAGTTGCAACAATTTTGGCAGATAATTTTAGAAAGAGAGGGTCCAGATTGTCTAGTCCGGCTGATTTGTATGGGTCCAGATTTTGCCGCTCTTTCAGAACATCAGCTATCTGGATTTGGGTGAAGGAGAAATGGTGGGGGCTTTGGCGGGTTTCTGTGGAGGGTGCCGGGCAGTTGACCGGGGTAGTGGTAGCCAGGTGGAAAGCATGGCCAGCCGTAGAGAAATGCTTATTGAAATTCTCAATTATAGTGGATTTATCGGGGGTAACAGTGTTTCCTAGCCTCAGAGCAGTGGGCAGCTGGGAGGAGGTGCTCTTATTCTCCATGGACTTTACAGTGTCCCAGAACTTTTTTGAGTTAGTACTACAGGATGCAAATTTCTGTTTGAAAAAGCTAGCCTTAGCTTTTCTAACTGCCTGTGTATATTTGTTCCTAACTTCCCTGAAAAGTTGCATATCACGGTGGCTATTGGATGCTAATGCAGAACGCCACAGGATGATGAGGTGGAAACTGAGCTGCACTTCCTAACCTCATGCCAAATGTATGACCATATTAGAGACACATATTTCCCTCAGAGTACACAGACACACAAAGAATTCTAAAACAAATCCAATTTTGATAAAAATTGTTTTTCACTTTTGTTTATTTTCTATTTCACTTCCTTTGGCAAATATATGTTTCCCATGCCAATAAAGCCCTTTGAATTGAGAGAGAGGGAGAGACAATTTTTAGGGCCTTCTACAGCTGCACCATCGAGAGCATGCTGATGGGTTGCATCACAGTCTGGTATTGCAACTGATCGGCCTCCGACCACAAGGCACGACAGAGGCTAGTGCGTACAGCCCAGTACGTCACTGGGGTCAAGCTTCCTGCCATCCAGAACCTCTATACCAGGCGGTGTCAGAGGAAGGCCCTAAAAATGGTCAAATACTCCAGCCACCCAAGTCATAGACTGTTTTCTCTGCTACCGCACGGCAAGCGGTACCGAAAGGCAAAGTCTAGGTCCAAAAGGCTTCTTAACAGCTTCTACCCCCAAGCCATAAGACTCCTGAACCATCAAATGGCTACGCAGACTATTTGCATTGCTCCCACTTTTTTATGCTACTGCTACTCTGTTATTATCTATGCATAGTCACTTTAACAACTCTACCTACATGTACATATTACCACAATTACATCGACTAACCGGTACCCCCTGTATATAGCCTCGCTATTGTTATTTTACTGCTACTCTTTAATTATTTGTTACTTTTATTTCTTTTTTTTGTTGTTCTCTTAAAACTGCATTGTTGGTTCATGGCTTGTAAGTAAGCATTTCACTGTAACATCTACACCTATTGTATTCGGCGCATGTGACAAATACACTTTGATTTGAAAGAGAGAAAAATGTGTGACCTGTTGCCATAAGAAAAGGGCAACCAGTGAAGAACAAACACCATTGTAAATACAACCCATATTTATGTTGATTTATTTTCCCGTTTGTACTTTCACTATTTGCACATAATGACATTTGTAATGTCTTTATTCTTTTGGAACTTTTGTGAGTGTAATGTTTACTGTTAATTTGTATTGTTTATTTCTCTTATGTTTATTATCTAGGTCACTTGCTTTGGCAATGTAAACATATGTTTCCCATGCCAATAAAGCCCCTTAAATTGAAGTCCGCCTGCTCTGTTAAAAGCCCTGCCGTCTTCCAAACACAAGCTCCTATTGGCCCACTAAATGTCTCTGACCAAAATAGACGCACAGCCAGATGGAGAGAGAGAGTAAGGGAGAGAGATAGAGAGGGTGAGGCATGGGGAAAAAGAGGAAAGATGAGAGGGATAGCAGGGAAGAGAAGTGGGAGAGCTATAAAGAGTACGCATCACACATGCTCAAAGCCAGTGGACGTGAAGCTGGCTGATAGAATGCCTAGTGTTGGAAAAGCATTCCAGGTGAAGCTGGCTGATAGAATGCCGAGTGTTGGAAAAGCATTCCAGGTGAAGCTGGCTGATAGAATGCCTAGTGTCGGAAAAGCATTCCAGGTGAAGCTGGCTGATAGAATGCCTAGTGTCGGGAAAAGCATTCCAGGTGAAGCTGGCTGATAGAATGCCTAGTGTTGGAAAAGCATTCCAGGTGAAGCTGGCTGATAGAATGCCTAGTGTTGGAAAAGCATTCCAGGTGAAGCTGGCTGATAGAATGCCTAGTGTTAGAAAAGCTTCCAGGTGAAGCTGGCTGATAGAATGCCAAGAGGATGCAAAGCTGTCATCGAGGCAAAGGGTGGCTACTTTGAAGAATCTCAAATATATTTTGATTTGTTTAACACTTTTTTTGGTTACTACATTATTCCATGTGTTATTATTTCATAGTTTTGATATCTTCATTATTATTCTACAATGTAGAAAATATTAAAAACAAAGAAAAACCCTGGAATGAGTAGGTGTGTCCAAAATTAAGTGGTCCTGTATATTTTTGTACTGTATACATGCCATTTAGCAGACGTTTTATCCAAAGCGACTTTACATATTGGTGGCCCTGAGAATCGAACCCACAACCCTGGCGGTGAAAGCACCATTCTCAACCAACTGAGTCATACAGGGTCACTAAAATGAACATGAATGAATATGAAATGTCAACAAAGCCTATGATAAGCCATACAAACCTTTAATCACACTACAGGAAGGTTGGTCAACAACACTGTAGTAATGACAGATGACCACAATCAATTCAGGTGATTGCAACCTACAAAATCAATACACCCCCCACACACACCTTAAATAGTATTACTGTGGTTGCTTTATTATCATCCAATAACATGATTAAGAGCAATTTGCAGTCATGGAACCCTTTTCATCACTGGCATTTGATTAACACATTGACTCTGGGTGGGTCTGAGGACCAACATTATTTCAATGCTTAAGCCTGATTTGTTGTCAGAGTGGCCAGCTCCTCCAGATGCCTCAGTCACACCAACCCTGCTGTTTACCGACTGTTCCTGTACGGTCCTGCATGGAGATCAACAGGAGTGACATCACCTGTCTGCCCTTTGACCACTCCACCTCACTCGTACAATTTTTTATCCACAGTCAGGTACACGTCGCCACTAACCACAGATCTAGGATCAGATTACTCTACCCACAGTCCTACCCTAACCTGTCTACCTCATACTGTAGCTGTGAGTCTCTGTCTTTCCGGGGCTTCAGCCTTTTTCTGGAAGTTCTCCCAGTAGGCGGAGTCTTCTTCAAAGAGGGGTGTGGCCATGCTGATGAGGTCACTGAAGGAGAGGAAGGTGAAGGAGGGTGGAGGATAGGTGAGGGCAGGGGCAGGCTGAGGAAAAAGTAGGAGAGGTTAGAAATCTACTTCATTGTGCTGAAAATAAAAACACACACACAGGCTCACTTATATTCCCTCCCTCCCTCCCTCTCTCACACACACACACACACACACACACACACACACACACACACCTATGACTCACCACAGATCTGACTGTATGCCTGGGTCCCAGTGCCACAGCAACATGGTGGTCCTTACCCAATACAGTCTCCTGAAGGAGGACAGGAGCAGTTAAAGAAACACACACGTTTACATGAAATACACACAACATACAAACAGAATGAGGTTATAGGTGTTGACTTATATGAGTGGTTAAGGTGACAAATAGCTCTCGTTTACTGAAAGGATCACGCATGCAGCCGGCCACACACACACACACACACACACCTCTCCCCGTTCTAACACATCAGTGTCCTAATACTGGCTGTTCATCATCCCGGTTTCCCTCTCTCTTTCATTCCACACAGTTGGCCCTAATCATAGGCCCATTCGGGGGAGTTGTGTACATCCCAGACAAGCAATCTCCATCTCACTGCCTGGCTTTCCAGGAGTAATGGACGCCTCGCCCCGGGGAGACAGAGGGGAGAGGAGATTGAAAGGAGAAAATAGCCTCACTCCTTTACTTTTTAAAGGGAGGGAGGTTACAGATGTAGGATCTAACATTTAATCACCCTGTAGCATGAGAACTTTCCTGCAATGTAGGACATTTAAAATATGTAGTGCATTTGTGGCTTATAAAGACTTCTGAAGTTTGTAATTTGCACTTAGAAATTTTAGACTTTAAATTTTCCCTTTCGAAAAATGTATCAACCACTGCTAAAATGTCCATTAATTATAATCCACATTTCCTGTTGCTGCAGGATTATTTTCTTGCAGGAGCAAACTGGATCAAATTAAGATCCTCCATCTGTATCTCATGTTCTTTATAGAAGGATGACTCCCTGCAACATCTGTTTGCGATACTACAAAGAAGTTACTGAAAACAAATACTTTTTCTCCCCCAGACATCATTGTCAACAAAACAAAAACAATAACGGTTGTGGGGCAGACAGGGGTGCTGTTTCCCCTACTGCGGATTCAATCTGATTCTAACTGTCTGGATAAGACTGCAATCATTGTGACAGTGTGTGTGTACAGTCATGGCCAAAAGTTTTTAGAATGACACAAATATTAATTTTCACAAAATCTGCTGCCTCAGTTTGAATGATGGCAATTTGCATATACTCCAGAATGTTATGAAGAGTGATCAGATGAATTGCAATTAATTGCAAAGTCCCTCTTTGCCATGAAAATGAACTGAATCTCAAAAAAGCCATTCCACTGCATTTCAGACCTGCCACAAAAGGACCAGCTGAAATCATGTCAGTGATTCTCTCGTTAACACAGGTGTGAGTGTTGACGAGGACAAGGCTGGAGATCACTCTGTCATGCTGATTGAGTTCGAATAACAGACTGGAAGCTTCAAAAGGAGGGTGGTGCTTCGAATCATTGTTCTTCCTCTGTCGACCATGTTACCTGCAAGGAAACACGTGCCATCATCATTGCTTTGCACAAAAAGGGCTTCGCAGGAAAGGATATTGCTGCTAGTAAGATTGCACCTAAATCAACCATTTATCGGATCATCAAGAACTTCAGGGAGAGTGGTTCAGATGTTGTGAAGAAGGCTTCAGGGCGCCCAAGAAAGTCCAGCATGCGCCAGGACCGTCTCCTAAAGTTGATTCAGCTGCGGGATCGGGGCACCACCAGTACAGAGCTTGCTCAGGAATGGCAGGTGTGAGTGCATCTGCACGCACAGTGAGGCGAAGACTTTTGGAGGATGGCCTGGTGTCAAGAAGGGCAACAAAGAAGCCCCTTCTCTCCAGGAAAAACATCAGGGACAGACTGATATTCTGCAAAAGGTACAGGGATTGGACTGCTGAGGACTGGGGTAAAGTCATTTTCTCTGATGAATCCCCTTTCCAATTGTTTGGGGCATCTGGAAAAAAGCTTGTCCGGAGAAGACAAGGTGAGCACTACCATCAGTACTGTGTCATGCCAACAGTAAAGCATCCTGAGACCATTCATGTGTGGGGTTGCTTCTCAGCCAAGGGAGTGGGCTCACTCACAATTTTGCCTAAGAACAGCCATGAATAAAGAATGGTACCAACACATCCTCAGAGAGCAACTTCTCCCAACCATCCAGGAACAGTTTGGTGACGAACAATGCCTTTTCCAGCATGATGGAGCACCTTGCCATAAGGCAAAAGTGATAACTAAGTGGCTCTGGGAACAAAACATCGATATTTTGGGTCCATGGCCAAGAAACTCCCCAGACCTTAATCCCATTGAGAACTTGTGGTCAATCCTCAAGATTTCAAAGCAGCAAACTTTGTGAAAATTAATATTTTTGTCATTCTCAAAACTTTTGGCCACGACTGTACATGTATGAGTTGTAAAGAACCCTGTGTGTGTTTCTGTGTACATGAGTCTTCTTGTTAATTCCCTCACTACCAAATGTCATGATCTCATTACAATACAGTGGGGTCGTGACATTACACAGGGTCACCAGGAAGTGGAAAGACCTTGGCTGCCACCTCATTAAGCCAGCCAATCAATACGCAGCGCTCAGAGGACACCAGGTCAGCACTGCTGCTTGCCTCCTCTGTATGTTAATTGAGTGTGTGTGTGTGTGTAAACAATACATACAAACAGTACCAGTCAAAAGTTTGGACACACCTACTCATTCAATGGTTTTTCTTTATTTTTACTAATTTCTACATTGTAGAATAAAAATGAAGACATAAAAACTATGAAACACATATGGAATCATGTAATCAAAATTTAAAATATATTTTAATATTTGAAATTCTTCAAAGTAGCCATCCTTTGCCTTGACGACAGCTTTGCAAACTGTTTGCGTTCTCTCCACCAGCTTCACCTGGAATTCTTTTCCAACAGTCTTGAAGGAGTTCCCACATTTGCTGAGCACTTGTTGGCTGCTTTTCCTTCAGTCTGCGGACCAACTCATCCAAAACCATCTCAATTTGGTTGAGGTCGGGTGATTGTAGAGGCCAGGTCATCTGATGCAGCACTCCACTCTCCTTCTTGGTCAAATAGCCCTTACACAGCCTGAAGGTGTGTTGGGTCATTGTCCTGTTGAAAAACAAATGTATGGCCCCACTAAGTGCAATCCAGATGGGATGGCGTATCGCTGCAGCCATGCTGGTTAAGTGTGCCTTGAATTCTAAATAAAAGCGCTGTCAGTGTCACCAGCAAAGCACCCCAACACCCTCACACCTCTTTCTCCATGCTTCACAGTGGGAACCACACACGCGGAGATCATCCATTCACCTACTCTTCATCTTACAAAGACACGGCAGTTAGAACCAAAAATCTCAAATTTGGACTCTTAAGACCAAAGGACAGATTTCTACCGGGTCTAATGTCAATTGCTCGTGTTTCTTGGCCCAAGCAAGTTTCTTCTTCTTATTGTCCTTTAGTGGTGGTTTCTTTGTAGCAATTTGACCATGAAGGCCTGATTCACACGGCCTCCTCTGATCAGTTGATGTTGAGATGTGTGTAACTTGAACTCTGTGAAGCATTAATTTGGGCTGCAGTTAACTCTAATGAACTTATCCTCTGCAGCAGAGGTAACTCTGGGTCTTCCTTTCCTGTGGCGGTCCTCATGAGAGCCAGTTTCATCACAGCGCTTGATGGTTTTTGCGACTGTACTTGAAACTTCCAGGTTGACTAACCTTCATGTCTTAAAGTAATGATGGACTGTCATTGCTCTTTGCTTATTTGAGCTGTTCCTGCCATAACATGGACTTGGTCTTTTACCAAATAGGGCCATCTTCTGTATACCAGTCACAACACAAATGATTGACTCAAACGCATTAAGGAAAAAAATTCCACAAATTAACTTTTAACGAGGCACACCTGTTAATTGAAATGCATTCCAGGTGACTACCTAGTTAAGAGGATGCCAAGAGTGTGCAAAGCAGTCAAAGGGCAAAGGGTAGATAACTTGAAGAATTTCTAATATGTTTTGATTTGTTTAACACTTTTTTGGTTACTACATGATTCAATGTGTGTTATTTCATAGTTGAGGCTCTTCACTATTATTCTACAATGTTAGAAAATAGTAAAAATAAAGAAAAACCCTGGAATGAGTAGGTGTGCCCAAACCTTTGACTGGTAATGTATGTATGTATGTATGTATGTATGTATGTATGTATGTATGTATGTATGTATGTATGTATCTTAACAGGTGGTGCTGTGATGCTGAATGTGTGTGTGTGTGAGAAGTGTTTCTGCAGAGTTTTCAGCCTATCTAGAAGAAACATTAATTCTGCAGACCTTATCAGATGTGAAGTCTAGCATCCTAGTTGTTTCTCATTACTCTGATCAATATGGCAGAGAGAGAGGAGGGGGGAGACAAGGACATGATCTCTTCTCTTGCTCACTCAGGCAAAAGGTGTGTGTGTGTGTGTGTGTGTGCACTTGACCCAGCCAACAGCGAAAGGTCCAAACGTGATGATTTTAATCCCTTGGTTCCAGTACTGAAACCTCGTCGCTCCAGTACTGAAACCTCATCTCCCCGGTGCTCCAGTACTGAAACCTCGTCGCTCCAGTACTGAAGCCTCGTCTCTCCGGTGCTCCAGTACTGAAGCGTCGTCTCTCCGGTGCTCCAGTACTGAAGCCTCGTCTCTCCGGTGCTCCAGTACTGAAGCCTCGTCTCTCCGGTGCTCCAGTACTGAAACCTCGTCTCTCTGGTGCTCCCAAAATTAGGCAGTTAGTTTTCTCCCAGTCCTCCCTAGCTCCCTCACTGCCTCCGTCCATCCTTCCCTCCCGCTTCCATTTAGAAAACATCTCTGCAGCAGATCTACAGCACAGCTGTACTGTCCCTGAGCTGGCGATCAATACTGTAGGTATGTTGCTATTCTCTGGTGGCAGAAGTGTCACAACAGAAACACCATTAACCTGACAAACCAGTCCAGAGAGGACAGAGCGGATTCTGTGATGGACCATTCATTATTTTCAGCTTTAAAGGAGAGATCCAACTAACCCAATAGGTTTCCACAATACTGCTTTCTCCTGACATACAGTATTTCTTCAGACTAGTGTGGATGAAAGGAGGGAGATGAGGAAAGGAGACTAAATAAAGAGGTCACTTTTTACAACTCTAAAGCCTTGGTGTGAGAGGTACTGAGAGCATCCTGGTTAAAGGTCCCCAGCATTTCCTAGAAAAGTACTTCACAAATTCTTTCAAGGTTACATTGTTGAAGAATTCAAAGAAAACGAGACAGAGAGAGGGCCAGAGTACATGTTTGTGCGTATGCTAAGATAGCAATCATAAAGAGATAGCCGCTAACAAGACATTGCTAATCTGTCGTTAGTGGCTCTGAAATGCAGTAAGGATAGCAATAGCTTTAGTGGGTAACGTTAAAGCTAACTGATTAAATTGGAGCAGGGTCGAATTAGTTTTAGTGGGTAACAAAGCTAACTGATTCAATTGGAGCAGGGTAGCATTAGTTTTAGTGGGTAACGTTAAAGCTAACTGATTAAATTGGAGCAGGGTAGCATTAGTTTTAGTGGGTAACGTTAAAGCTAACTGGTTAAATTGAAGCAGGGTAGAATTAGTTTTAGTGGGTAACGTTAAAGCTAACTGGTTAAATTGAAGCAGGGTAGCATTATTTTTAGTGGGTAACGTTAAAGCTAACTGATTAAATTTAAATGGGATACAGTGAGCTACAGCTGCTAAAGAGGCCCTGCTAAGCTGCTGTTAGTGGAATTGGAACGGCATTTGAGCTGCTGCCAAAAAGATTACTATAAACCACCTGCTGCTTAGCGTGTCTGTAATACATCAACCCACTATCACAAATTACAGTGAAATAGACGTATGCGAAATTCGTGACACATTTTACAAATGTTCATGTTCACCACACAATTTTATATACAGTGCAGTTCAATCACTGATGAAGGCAGTAGGTTATTTAAGACAGAATCAAGCGGGGAGGATGGGTGAGCGTATAACCCAAAGGTCAAGCAACCCAAAAGTTGCGTGTTTGAATCAAATGATGGCCAACTTTAGCAACAACTTGCTACTTTTTAACTTCTTAGCTAGCATGTTAGCTAACCCTACCCCTCATACATAACCTTAACCCCTAACTTAGCTAACATTAGCCACAACAAGAAAATAGTGTCCATTTCGCAACAATCTGTGACAGTGTGTTGGACACACAGAAACAGGCGGGAGATGGTTGGACACACAGAAACAGGCGGGAGATGGTTGGACACACAGAAACAGGCGGGAGATGGTTGGACACACAGAAACAAGCGGGAGATGGTTGGACACACAGAAACAGGCGGGAGATGGTTGGACACACAGAAACAGGCGGGAGATGGTTGGACACACAGAAACAGGCGGGAGATGGTTGGACACACAGAAACAGGCGGGAGATGGTTGGACACACAGAAACAGGCGGGAGATGGTTGGACACACAGAAACAGGCGGGAGATGGTTGGACACACAGAAACAGGCGGGAGATGGTTGGACACACAGAAACAGGCGGGAGATGGTTGGACACACAGAAACAGGCGGGAGATGGTTGGACACACAGAAACAGGCGGGAGATGGTTGGACACACAGAAACAGGCGGGAGATGGTTGGACACACTTGAACTTTCTTTACTCTTCCTGCTCCTTTCTCCTTCCCTCCACTGGACCCTACTCACCTCGAAGGTCCAGACCTCCTCTTCTTCCTCGTCCAGGTGCATTGTGGTCCGGCGACACACCTTTCCCTCTGCAATTGGCTCAGGTGACAGGTGAAACTCTGCCCTCTGTAGATTAAAGGCCAGCCCTGTGCCAATCGCCTTTATGAAACTTTCCTTCAACACCTTGACGAACAGGAAAGATAACCAGAGCCACACAAATATCAGATGAAGAGTAATGTAAAAAGAATACAGTTAAAGTGCTCTTATTGTGCAAGAGCCCTGAATGCTGATTGGCTGACAGCCGTGGTATACCACGGGTATGACAAAACATTTTTACTGCTCAAATGTCCGTTAGTAACCACTTTATAATAGCAATAAGGCACCTCGGGGGTTTGTGGTATATTGCCAATATACCACGGCTAAGGGCTGTGTCCAGGCACCTTTATTTAACTAGGCTAGTCAGTTAAGAACAAATTCTTATTTTCAATGACGGCCTAAGAACAGTGGGTTAACTGCCTTGTTCAGGAGTAGAACGACAGATTTTAACCTTATCGAATCCCCGAGATGACCTTGCAACCTTTCGGTTACTAGTCCAACGCTCTAACCACTAGGCTACCTGCCGCCCCATAAACAGTCCTTAGCCAAGGTATATTGGCCATATACCACACATTCTCGGGCCTTATTGCTTAATTTTATAATGCCTTCAGAAAGTACTCACACCCCTTGACTTTTTCCAAAAATGTTTGCGTTAAAGCCTGAATATAACTGGATTAAATTGAGATTGTGTCACTGGCCTACACACAATAACCCATAATGTCAAAGTGGAATTATGTTTTAAAATAATAAATGAAAAGCTTTAAATGTCAAGTCAATAAGTATTCAAACCGTTTGTTATGGCAAACCTAAATAAGTTCAGGGGTACAAAATTTGCTTAACAAGTCACATAAGTCTACTCACTATGAATTTCAAACACTGATTCAACCACAAAGACCAGGGAGGTTTCCCAATGACTCGCAAAGAAGGGCACCTATTGGTAATGG
Organism: Salmo trutta; assembly: GCF_901001165.1. Classification (NCBI taxonomy): domain Eukaryota; kingdom Metazoa; phylum Chordata; class Actinopteri; order Salmoniformes; family Salmonidae; genus Salmo; species Salmo trutta. The sequence goes on from NC_042969.1 coordinate 79,442,694, forward strand.
GTAAACAAAACAAAAAAGGAGACACTGAATATCCCTTTGAGCATGGTGAAGTTATTAATTACACTTTGGATGGTGTATCAATACACCCAGTCATTAAAAAGATACAGGCAACCTTCCTAACTCAGTTGCCGAAGAGGAAGGAAACCGCTCAGGGATTTCATTATGAGGCCAACGGTGACTAAAACAGTTTGAGTTTAATGGCTGTTATAGGAGAAAACTGAAGATGGCTCAACAACATTGGAGTTACTCCACAATACTAACCTAATTGACAAAGTGAAAAGATGAAAGCCTGTACAGAATGAATAAAAATTCACTAAAGTAAAACTGCGTAAAATGTGGCAAAGAAATTAACTTCACGTCCTGAATTCAAAGCATTATGTTTGGGGCAAATCCAACAACACATCAATGAGTAGCACTCTTCATATTTTCAAGCATAGTGGTGGCCGCATCATGTTATGAGTATGTTGGATAAAAATAAAATGTAATAGAGCTAAGCACAGGCAACATCCTATAGGAAAATCTGGTTGTCTGCTTTCCAATAGACACTGGGAGACAAATTCACCTTTCAGCAGGACAAAAACCTAAAACAAGGCTAAATGTACACTGAAGTTGCTCACCAAGACGATACTGAATGTTCCTAGTTGGCCTAGTTACAGTTGTGACTTAAATCTGCTTGAAAATCTATGGCAAGACCTGAAAATGGCTGTCTACCAATGATCAACAACCAACTTGACAGAGCTTGAAAAATCCAGGTGTGCAAAGCTCTTTGAGACTTACCCAGAAAGACACAAAAGGGGATTCTAACTTGTATTGACTCAGGGTGTGAATACTTATGTAAATGAGATATTTTTGTATTTCATTTTCAATAAATATGCTAACATTTCTAAAAACATGTTTTCACTTTTTCATTATATGGGTGGGGGGGTACTGTGTGTAGATGTGTGAGGGGAAAAAAACGATTTAATCCACTTTGAATTCAGGCTGTAACACAAAATGTGTAATAAGTCAAGGGGTGTGAATACTTTCTGAAGGCACTGCCTGTACACAATAATCATTTTAAATGGCGAACAACCATTGGTGTACCCATAAGGCAATCACAATCACCAAAATCATCACAGGTTGAACACTTTCCCTGTCCCAGGCATTGACGCAGGGTTCTGTGTGTGATGATCATGGTGTGTGTGGATGTGTCTCTGAAGTCAAACAAACCTTGTTACACGAGGGCAAGCCACAGTAACACAATTACAAGGCAAGTCACTATGGCAACGGGAAAGCATTAAGATTAGTCAACGGCAATGATGTCAGTACTTAATGTCCTTGTGCCGCTCTCTCAATCTGACAACTTCTCGACTGAGCAGCTCAATTAATGGGGGGGGGGGGGGGCCCTGCATGTAATGTATATGACTCAGTGTGCAAGTCTAGCGTGCGTATTGTATATCACCATGGACGTGAGAGTGATGGTTACCCAGTGTCTGTAGAACATGGTCAGTTGCTCCCATTCCGACCCTGCTCTGCGGATAACACTCCACTCATAATCAGTAAACTGCCTCGTCATGATACGGAAAAACTCTGGCACAGAACTGCTACCTGGAGACAGAGGGAGGGAGGGAAAGAGAGGGGGGGTGCAGGGAAAACATTTTTTAATAATAAAATAAACACAAACCTATGGGTTTGAGCTCTGACAATAAGGAAACAGTTGAGGAAGAAGAGGTTGAAAATGGAGAGAAAAGCAACACACTCTCCTACTTTGTTTGGGATCATCACTTTCTCTCCTCCAACCATCTTTAAACATAGATGGAATGGGAATCGGCAGGAGATCGCTGTGATAGAGCACTGCCAAATCACTCTCAGGGAATATGAAAGACAACAGTGGCATCGTGTGGTAAAGAAAGGAACTGCAGCAAACTTCCTTTAGATAACTTTGTAAAATGGATTTAGGGATTTGTGAATGACAGCCCATCTATAAGGTTTAATAAAGGGCCTAGCTAGTTATTCTCCCTGGGGGGCAATGTGGAAGATAAGTATGTGCTTTAAGGTATCGCTATCCTTAGGGAATGAGGCTACGTAGAACGTTCAACCCTTTCAGATGAAGAGGTCTAGGCCTATTTAAAGAGGGATTTGGGAGATGGTCTGGGTGAGTGACAGGACTGGGTTAGCAGATTAGCATCCTGAAGGCTTGGAGAGGAGGACGCCAAATGAGATGTGGTGAGAAGGGTGAAAGAGAGAGACTCAGGCAGGGGAGTTAGACAGGATTGAAGGGTTACTTCTCTCTCACACAAAACAGGAGAGAGAGAGAGAAGGGTTCAGGATGTAGTAAGACAGTTTACTGCCAGAGTGAGCTCTTCTCAAGGCTGCTTATTTAATCAAACTGACACATCAAAGCACTAAAGAATGTGCAGACACACACACACCTGGCATGGTGGTCTTCATCACGTCCACCCCGACCTGCAGCCCCTGCTCTGCAGCCAGCACAGCGTAGTCACCCTGGTGGGAGATGTTAAAACTCCAGCCCACGGATTCAGGGCTGGAGCAGGCTGGGTTGGCCAGGTAGGGCTTTCCTCTGGGAGAACGCTCCAAGCGGATATCAGCCCAGGGAACACCCATCCTGTCACACACCAACCTCCTCAACAATAACCTGCCAGCCTGGAAGAGCAGGGGAAAAGGAGAGCATCAATAAGGGTGCTGCCTCTCCTCTCTCCAGTGAACAGTAACTCTGAAGCATCATCTTCTTCTGTGGATTGTTTTGGCGGTTGGCAACCAACTTTAAGCTGCATTACCGCCACCAACTGGACTGGAGTGTGGACCAGAGACAGGGGAAGGTCTAAATCCTACCCAATATTCTCATCTCCCTAAGGAAACAAATTAAATAATTAAATACTAGATGTCCAGATTTCCTCAGTAGTTCACTTAATCTTTTCTCTTCAACCCCATTACTCCTCAAATCTAGTAACAAATCGCTCCGTTTCCCTCCCATATTTAATGGCACTGAAACAGAACATGCTCCACTACCTCCTGACAATGATCACACCTCCCAGTTGGCTGTTTCCCACCAATTCAACGTACTTTTGAGCCTTATGTCCCAGTCTCAGCCTTACCTGACATGGTTAACCAAGGCCTAATAATTAGCATAATCAGGTGTGTATCTGCTGGGAAGTGACAAAAACCTAGAACGTGGAAATTGCTATTTGATCATCAAGGGAGAACATGGCACAGTGATTACTTTCTATCAGAATAACACAGTCAACGCACCATGGCTGATTTGGCATCTTTGGCAAACATGAACTGTCCGATTCGCTCTTTCTCTTCGCGCTGCACACACCGGGCCGCCAACAGCCACTCGGACCGGGTCGGCGTCCACGAGCCACACCGGAACGCCCAGCGGACGCCTACCATAACGGCCCGTTTCAGAGCTAAGAACGGGTAGACCGACGTTCCGCTTTAAGCTAACGTTACCTCTCGTATTGCAGCTGGATAACACTGACCGCTTTTGTGGATTAGCTAGCTAACTGTTAGCTGTGAGGTAAGTGTGTCGGTATTTTAGGCACTACAAATGCCGCAAACAAAAAAACATAGCTAGTAACGCATGAGAACTTGCTAAGTGTCACCTCCTGAACTATGGTGTTTGCTTCTCTTCAAGAACATGCTATAGCTATAACACGGCGGAAAACCCGCTTTAAGAACATGCTATAGCTATAACACGGCGGAAAACCCGCTTTAAGAACATGCTATAGCTATAACAACACGACGGAAAACCCGCTTTAAGAACATGCTATAGCTATAACAACACGACGGAAAACCCGCTTTAAGAACATGCTATAGCTATAACAACACGACGGAAAACCCGCTTTAAGAACATGCTATAGCTATAACAACACGACAGAAAACCCGCTTTAAGAACATGCTATAACAACACGACAGAAAACCCGCTTTAAGAACATGCTATAGCTATAACAACACGACAGAAAACCCGCTTTAAGAACATGCTATAACAACACGACAGAAAACCCGCTTTAAGAACATGCTATAGCTATAACAACACGACAGAAAACCCGCTTTAAGAACATGCTATAGCTATAACAACACGACAGAAAACCCGCTTTAAGAACATGCTATAGCTATAACAACACAGCGGCCGACCTACACCCGGAAAAACTGGTGCGACGTGACACGTCAAAAGTGGGCGTGGCAACGAGGGGACCAATGGGAAGGATGTTTATGGTGCGTCGCCAAAAGGTGTCTTTCCGATTCTGGCGTTGATGAGCATCTGATTTATTCTCTACGATTGATAAGGTGAGTTATTTTACGATGATCATAAATAGCATTACCATGTTGGCTCAATAAAAAGGATATGTGGGGATTTGAGTTTTTACGGTGCAAACGTGCTGGTGTGCTAGCTAGCTATCGGTTCCACAAACACCGCCGATTATGCTACATTACCAAGCTAGCTGATGCGTTTCACAAAAAGCGTAATGCAAAGCACTGCACTGAGTTTTTACATAGTCCAAACTGGAACCTATCCTGATCCCCGTCTCACCTCAGAAAATAGAGAGACAGATATGATTGCTATCTGTTCCCCCATCGTCAATCGTGGGCCCAAATAAATGAAAAAGAACCAAGGTTGTGGCATGGTTTGAAATTATGGTTGCCTGCAAGCAAATCTTTACTTTTGCGATACTCAGCAGGTAAAATACACAGCAGTCTTCTTACACATGCAGTCTTGGGTCTGTCAAAGCATTCACTTGTCCTGTGACAGATGAAGAACAGCCCCGTTTTGAGTTCTATTGAAGATAAGTTTACCACTAGTTTGAATCAACTAATCGTTCTCTGGTCACTGTGCTCCTGTGTTCGTCTTTCAGGAGGAAGCTGCGCCCTGTCCTGGTGCTCTGGTTGCCTGAGAACACATCTGCTGTAGCACTTACCTATTCTGTGTGACCTTTGAGTGAACTAAGGGAGTGTGTCACCTGAGGCAGGACAGTGGGATTCTTCTCAACAGCAGTCCTTCATCCAGCGATCTACAGCCTGACTGCTCTCTCCACCTCTCTCTGTATCTCCCCCCTTTCATCCCTCCCTCTTTCACACTTCTCTATGCTTCTGCCCAATTATGTCCCTCTCCATTTCAGAGTCCCTCTGTAAGACTTCTGTCTCTCCATCGCTATCTCCATCCCTCCTTGATCTCTCTCTCTCGCCATCTGTGTGCGCACCTCTCCTGACCGCCAGGCTGGATTTCCTGCAAATGAAACACCTGAAGAGGAAGAGGAAGAGTAACTACAGCGTTCGTGAGACGCAGACGCTGATCCGGGAGATCCACAAGCGACGAGACGTGCTGTTCTCCCGCCAGCAGAACACCGCCATCAACGAGTTGAAGAGACGAGCCTGGGAGGAGGTAGCAGGAGGCGTCAACGCACTGGGAGAGGGTGAACTACGCACAGCTTCAGAGGTGTGTGTGTGTGTGTGTGTGTGTGTGTGTGTGTGTGTGTGTGTGTGTGTGTGTGTGTGTGGGGAGGGGGCTTCCATAGTGACAAATTATGTTCTAAAAGAGTTTTGTGGCACTCGAGTCTGATCTCTAGACCACATTGAGTGTCTCGTATCGGATACATTTGTACTCCGTCTTGACTTGGTCTTGGACAATGAGGATTCATAATTTCTTCCAGAGACAAGTGGTGTAAAAAACTCGTAATTATCAGCTCCCATTGTCAGCGCATAAAACTGCTTCGCAAGCCCAAATTTCCTCACTCCTTTTATGTCACATTCATATCTTATTGCCTACTGAAACTTGGGCTTCCTACTTTAATCATATACTGTCGGGAGACCAGGGGAAGTTGGAATATATTTAGTATTTTTATTTATTATAGACTTGTTTGGGTTAGTGATAATTTGTAGTGGCTCTGTCTATTTGCCCTCACTTTAGGTGGCCTCAAACACAACACTGAAAATAATTTGTATCCTACATATAAGGGCCGCATTTCAATAGTTTAATTCACCCCGATTCACTGGAAGGAGTTCCTCAGTGCCGATTTTACCTAAACTTCCGGAAGCATTTTGAGTTGTGACATCACCACTGTTTGTAATGGCTGTTTGTGTGGTTCCAGGTGAAGCGGCGTTACCTGGACTGGCGGTCGCTAATGAAGAGGAAGCAGCTCCGTGCTGAGCTGTCTCTCTCCACAGGGCTGAAGGCAGAGTATGATCCGTCCTCCCCTGAACACGACGCCTCACTGGGTTCAGGGGACCAGTCGCTCGACCTCTCTGGCTTTCCTAAGGAGTCCCAGTGTGACTGGCAGGACCTGGCGGATCTTGGCGAGCCCAGCGGACACGCAATGTCTACGGGGGTTAAGTTGGAGGAGGAGGCCAATGGATACAGGGTGAGGATCCATGTGTTTGTGTGTGCGTTATTGATTTGTGAGTTGAATAAAGGGAACATGATGCATAACAAAAATTCATAATTATAGAATTATTGCGCAATCGATATCCATAGGCTACATTTGTGTTTATTTTTATCTGGTGTTAGTGCGTAGCCTAAGCTTTAGTTCCTAACTGTGGAATGCAAATACACGTCAATTGCCAAATGATTTTGGGAACTTGAGCAGAAAAAGTTACCATCAATCCACTGAAGCAAGAAAGACAAGGGCTGTGTTCGAATACTCATACTAACTGTACTAAACTCAGCAAAAAAAGAAACGTCCTCTCACTATCAACTGTGTTTATTTTCAGCAAACTTAACATGTGTAAATATTTGTATGAACATAACAAGATTCAACAACGGAGACATAAACTGAACAAGTTCCACAGGCATGTGACTAACAGAAATAGAATAATGTGTCCCTGAACAAAGGGGGGGGGGGTCAAAATCAAAAGTAACAGTCAGTATCTGGTGTGGCCACCATTAAGTACTGCAGTGCATCTCCTCCTCATGGACTGCACCAGATTTGCCTGTGAGATGTTACCCCACTCTTCCACCAAGGCACCTGAAGTTCCTGGACATTTCTAGGGGGAATGGCCCTAGCCCTCACCCTCCGATCCAACAGGTCCTAGATGTGCTCAATAGGCTTGCGAGCCAGGCTCTTTGCTGGCCATGGCAGAACACTGACATTCCTGTCTTGCAGGAAATCACGCACAGAACAAGCAGTATGACTGGTGGCATTGTCATGCTGGAGGGTCATGTCAGGATGAGCCTGCAGGAAGGGTACCACATGAGGGAGGAGGATGATGTTACAGTGAAGCCCTGTAACGCTGTTGATATTGCCTGCAATGAAAACAAGCTCAGTCCGATGATGACACACCGCCCCAGACCATGACGGACCCTCCACCTCCAAATCGATCCCGCTCCAGAGTACAGGCCTCTGTGTAACGTTCATTCCTTCAACGATACATAGGCGGCGTTGTTGTCGGTGATGTCTGGTGAGGACCTGCCTTACAACAGGCCTACAAGCCCTCAGTCCAGCCTCTCTCAGCCTATTGTGGACAGTCAGCACTGATGGAGGGATTGTGCATTCCTGGTGTAACTCGGGCAGTTGTTGTTGCCATCCCTTACCAGTCCTGCAGGTGTGATGTTTGGATGTACCGATCCTGTGCAGGTGTTACACTTGGTCTGCCACTGCGAGGACGATTAGCTGTCCGTCCTGTCTCCCTGTCTCCTGTCTTAGGCGTCTCACAGTACGGACATTGCAATGTATTACCCTGGCCACATCTGCAGTCCTCATGCCTCCTTGCCGCATGCCTTAGGCATGTTCATGAAGATAAGCAGGGACCCTGGGCATCTTTCTTTTGGTGTTTTCCAGAGTCAGTAGAAAGGCCTCTTTAGTGTCCTACATTTTCATAACTGTGACCTTAATTGACTACTGTCTGTAAGCTGTTAGTGTCTTAACGACCGTTCCACATCAATTGTTTATGGTTCATTGAACAAGCAAGGGAAACAGTGTTTAAACCCTTTACAGTGAAGATCTGTGAAGTTATTTAGATTTTTATGAATTATCTTTGAATGACAGGGTCCTGAAAAAGGGACGTTTCTTTTTTTGCTGAGTTTTTGTGACGTGAATTGAGTATATAGTATGGTTATTGGTCATAGTATGGATATAGTTATTATGCCAAGTTCCCAGATGTCGTACTAAATTCGCCAAAATATGAAGTATACACACGGGACACTATTTCTGTACTTTCGGGCCCATAATGCAATTCAGGAAATGGGCGTGGCTTCACATCGTTTTCAGATTTGAAGAAAATGGCGGAAAATATGCAGCCGAAGTACGAGAGTGGATACTGTATTGCTTTGCTCAACATTTGTCATAATTAGTGAATGTTATAAAGTAATGACTTTTCAAATAAGTTACGCTGCACGTTATATTAGCTGACAATTTGTTATCTACGCTGTCCTTACAAACCACATAGCATTTCATTACAGCAGTATGTACCAGTATGTTGTTAGCTAGCTAGTTAGCTAGCTAGATTATACATCAAACATGCCAGTATAATAACTATAGTATAATAACTATAGGCTATAACTAACTACCCAACATTGACTTGATTATTCCTGTCATTTTTAGCTTAGCTATATGGTATAGTCTTAGTGCGTTCTCAATGGACATTAGGGTGCTTTCGTAAATTCGCTCTGGCTATGTACTTCGATGTCAGAGCACTCTCGTCTGAGAATAATTAATTTACGAACGCTCAATAACCGTTGAATATGGCCGGTGTTAGCAAAAAGCATAATTAAATTGTCAGCAGCACAGTTAGTCACCAACGCTCTGGATAACTTGAAAACTGCCTAACCATCTCTGCTAGGGCGAGAAATGGTCAGAGTGGTCTCATTTGTGTATGGAAGTAGCTAGCCAAAATTAGCTTGGGTGCTTGACTGCCGTTGTAAGGTCAGAACGCTCAAATCAACCCTACTCCTTGGCCCGAGCGTCCAGTGTGCGCTCCGAGAGCGACACGCTCTGAATTTACAAACTGACAATCTTACAACGCTCTGAATTTCCAAGCGCACTCCAGATTGAATTTAAGAACGCACCCGAAGTCATAAAATGTCTAACTAGTAATTTGTTATGCTAACTAGCTAGCAAGAGGTTGCATAGCAACAGCATCAACTTCCGGTAGACGGGCGACGAGCTAGTACGCTCAACTGAAAGGATACAGTTTGTTTACAGTATACTAAAATGACCTAATTGTATACAGCATGTTAGTATGGGTATTCTTGACTAACAAATAGCCTACTAAAATGTCATCACTTATAAGTGGCGGATCTTTGCGTCTGTACAGCACATTTTCTATATTGTGGGTTAGGGTCGGGTGTGGGCCTCAGATTTTTACTGTCACATAGTTGGGCAGTGGTGAATGGGTTATTTGCAATTGCGGGTGAACAAACCGCTGACCTGTGCATCACCAGTGTGCGTATGATATTAATCAGTATATCTGTCTCTGTCAGCTGGAGGGTGATAGTGGTGAGGGTGAGGTAGAGGATGATGATTGTTTCCCCTCCCTCCTACCCGACATGGGAGAGCGAGATGGACGTATCCCTGAAGTCTTTTCACACATTGATGAGTTCGGAATGCTCAGCGCATCAAAGGGGGCGGCGGCCTCAATGAATCGGGACCTCTCATCGACCAGCCTGGGTGGACTGGGCTTTGCTGGCTTAGGACTGGCCAATCACGAGAGTGCGGGACTTCTGGTTGCCTTGGAGAAGCAGCGCGTGGAGCTCGAGAAGCAGCGTCTGGCTGTGGAAACGGAGCGGCTAGCGGTGGAGAGAGAGCGACTCCTACTGGAGAAGGAAAGACTGAGTCAGTCGGATGTGGAGAAAGAGAGATTGCAGCTGGAGAAAGAGAGATTGCAGCTGGAGAAAGAGCGACTTCGGGTGTTGCTCATGAACCAATCAGAACGGGCCACAGCTCCCCCCCAGCAAAGCCCTCCCTCTTCCTCCACCCCTACCACCACCTCTTCCTGTGCTGTGGATGGACAGAATGAGAGAAATGAGAATAAACCCTGGCTTTCTATGATGGATCTGGAGGGTGAGAGACTGAGGCTGGAGAAGGAACGACTGCAGTTAGAGAAAGAGAGGCTGCAGTTCTTTAAGTTTGAGTCTGGACGACTGCAGATAGAGCGGGAGAGACTAGAGGTGGAGAAGGAGAGAATACAGCTTCACCAGGATCAGGGTCGCTGAGGGAGCAGGAGGAAGGAGAGAGGAAGGATAGCATCAAGTTGTATTTGTCACATGCTTGGTAAACAACAGGTGTAGACAAACAGTGAAATGCTTAGGGGCCCTTCCCGCCAATGCAGCAAGAAAGAAAATAGAAAAGAAAACACATAATAATAGATACACAATGAGTAACGACAACTTGGCTATATACAAGGGGTACAGGTACCGAGTCCATATGCAGGGGTACGAGGTAATTGAGAGAGAGAGAGATGTACATAGTAAACCTTAGAAGTAGCGTATGTGGTGAGCATTAAAGGATATCTATGAGAGAAGTGCCTGGAAGAAGAGCAAACGAGGAGGGGGGGGGTTGTTATCTCAGTGTAGGCGGGCCAGCTACGAACCTGTATGAGCAGTCACCTCCATGGTCCAGTGAGGCTCTCTCCTCCCTCTCCTGTCTGTTTCTGACAGCTCCAATTGCTTGTTACAGTTCAGTCTGATCCACAATGGTTGAAATGAGGTGCACAGCTCAACCAAACTGACCTTAGATCAGCAGGGTGTCATCATCCAACTCCAGCTTGATGACAGAGGATTTTATCCAGTTTTATTTCCTGTAGAGGCGGGACCAAGACTGAAACTGTCACTCAAACTCAGTAGCCTCGTCCAATCACATAAAAAAAATCTCCCTGCCAATCATTCTGTTATGTCTGTGGACTTGCATTAACAGGGATTCTTTCAATTCAAAAGAGCGGTTAATTTTAACAAAGATAATCTGTCTGTACAATGTGTGTTTTGTATAAAGTGAGTGGTTGTGTACTGGGAGAAACGGTTTTGTCCCTGGTAAAGTTGTGTGTAGTTCAGTAGTACCATCCATGTACTGCATAGGAAGTAGACATCATGTAGAATAGCTGTAAACTCAAAGCACAAAATGCTCAATGTGTGACTGTTTTCCAACCAGTGTCATATCAGGCCTTACAGATGTCTTTATTTTTCCAAACCTAAGTCTTTTCTAATTGTTTTATTTTGATAGTGGGTGTGGTTTGGTACTATGATGAAATGTTTTGTGTGGTGTTCTATAGTAGCCCTGTAGTTGAATATATCTGCTGGTTCACCTGTCGTCCGAGGAAAGAGTTGAGTAACTATTTAAAAAGGAGAAAAAAAGAGATGGAGTCTGTATGTCTTCTGCATTGCCTTGACTCACAATAAAGGATATACATGAATAGGGTGTTTTTACTTTATTCTGCCTGTTTTTGAATACATCTGGTGTAACCACCCCCCCCCCCCCCCCCACATTCACACTTAAATCACCTGATGTATACAGTGCATTTGGAAAGTTTTCAGACCCCCCTTTTTCCACATTTTGTTATGTTAGTCTTATTATAAAATGGATGGAATAAATGTTTTTCCTCATCAATCTACACAATACCCCCTAATGACAAAGGGCAAACAGGTTTTTAGAAATGTTTGCAACAAAAGTATCTTATTTACATAAGTATTCAGACCCTTTGCATTGAGACTCGAGATTGAGCTCAGGCGCATTTTGTTTCCATTGATCATCCTAGGGCTGTTTCTACGACTTGAAGTCAATCTGTGGTAAATTCAATTGATTGGGGAAAGGTCCAACAGTTGAGTGCATGTCAGAACAAAAACCAAGCCCTGAGGTTGAAAGAATAGTCCTTCGTGCTCTGAGACAGTATTGTGCTGAGGCACAGATCTGGGGAAGGGTTCAGAAAAACAATCTGCAGCATAGAAGGTCCCCAGGAACACAGTGGCCTCCATCATTCTTAAATGGAAGTTTGATACCACCACGACTCTTCCTAGAGCTGGCCGCCCGGACAAACTGGGCAATCGGGAGATAAGGTCATTTGTCAGGGAGGTGACCAAGAACTCGATGGTCACTCTGACAGAGCTCCAGAGTTTCTCTGTGGAGATTGGAGAACCTTCCAGAAGGACAACCATCTGCAGCACTCCACCAAACAGGCCTTTATAGTAGAGTGGCCAGACGGAAGCCACTCCTCAGTAAAAGGCACATGACAGCCCGCTTGGAGTTTGCCAAAAGGCACCTAAAGGACTCTGAGACCATGAGAAACAAGATTCTCTGGTATGATGAAACCAAGATTGTACTCTTTGGCCTGAATCTCAAGTGTCATGTCTGGAGGAAACCTGGCTCCATCCCTACGGTGGATCATGGTGATGGCAGCATCATGCTGTGGGGATGTTTTTCAGCGGCAGGGACTGGGAGACTAGTCAGGATCAAGGGAAAGATGAATGGATCAAATTGCAGCGAGATCCTTGATTTAAAAAAAACTGCTCCAGAGCGCTCAGGACCTCAGACTGGGGCGGAGGTTCACCTTCCAGAAGGACAATGACCCTAAGCACAAAGCCAAGACAGCGCAGGAGTGGCTTCGGGATAAGTCTCTGATTGTCCTTGCGTGGCCCAGCCAGAGCCTGGACATGAACCCGATCGAACATCTCTGGAGAGACCTGAAAATAGCTGTGGAGCAACGCTCCCCATCCATCCTGACAGAGCTTAAGAGGATCTGCAGAGAAGAATGGGAGAAAATCCTCAAATACAGGTGTGCCAAGCTTGTAGCATCATACCCAAGAATACTCAAGGCTGTAATTGCTGCCAAAAGTTCTTCAACAAAGTACTGAGTAAAGAGTCAGAATACTTATGTAAATGTGATATTTCATTTTTAAAATATTTTTTACATTTGCAAAATATTCTAAAAACCAGTTTTTGCTTTGTCATTATGGAGTATTGTGTGTAGATTGATGGGGAGAAAAAAACAATGCATTTAGAATAAGGTTTAACGTAATGAAATGTGGAAAAAGTCAAGAGGTCTGAATACTTTCCAAATGCACTGTAAATACAGTTGAAGTCAGAAGTTTACATACATCTTAGCGAAATATATTTAAACTCAGTTTTTCATAATTCCTGACATTTAATCGTTGTAAAAATTCCCTCTTTTAGGTCAGTTTGGATCACCACTTTATTTTAAGAATGTGAAATGTAAGAATAATAGTAGAGAAAACAATTTCAGCTTTTATTTCTTTCATCAAATTCCCAGTGGGTCAGAAGTTTACATACACTCAATTAGTATTTGGTAGCTTCCCACAATAAGTTGGGTGAATTTTGGCCCATTCCTCCTGACAGAGCTGGTGTAACTGAGTCAGGTTTGTAGGCCTCCTTGCTCGCACATGCTTTTTCAGTTCTGCCCTCACATTTTCTATAGGATTGAGGTCACGGCTTTGTGATGGCCAAGTCAATACGTTGACTTTGTTGTCCTTAAGCCATTTTGTCACAACTTTGGAAGTATGCTTAGGGTCATTGTCCATTTGGAAGACCCATTTGCGACCAAGCTTTAACTTCCTGACTGATGTCTTGAGATGTTGCTTCAATATATACACATAATTTTCCTGCCTCATTATGCCATCTATTTTTAGAAGTGCACCAGTCCCTCCTGCAGAAAAGCACCCCCACAACATGATGCTGCCCACCCCCGTACTTCACGGTTGGGATGGTGTTCTTCGGCTTGCAAGCGTCCCCCTTTTTCCTCCAAACATAACGATGGTCATTATGGCCAAACCGTTCTATTTTTGTTTTATCAGACCAGAGGACATTTCTCCAAAAATAAACTATCTTTCTCCCCATGTGCAGTTCAAACCCTAGTCTGCCTTTTTTATGGCAGTTTTGGAGCACTGGCTTCTTCCTTGCTGAGCGGCCTTTCAGGTTATTTCGATATAGGACTTGTTTTACTGAGGATATAGATACTTGTGTACCTGTTTCCTCCAGCATTTTCACAAGGGCCTTTGCTGTTCTGGGATTGATTTGCACTTTCACACCAAAGTTCGTTCATCTCTAGGAGACAGAACGCATCTCCTTCCTGAGCGGTATGATGGCTGTGTGGTCCCATGGTGTTAATACTTGCGTGCTATTGATTGTACAGATGAACGTGGTACCTTCAGGCGTTTGGAAATTGCTCCCAAGGATGAACCAGGAGGTCTAATTTTTTTCTGAGGTCTTGGCTGATTTATTTTGATTTTCCCATGATGTCAAGCAAAGAGGCACTGGGTTTGAAGGTAGGCCTTGAAATACATCCACAGGTACACCTCCAATTGACTCAAATGATGTCAATTAGCCTATCAGTAGCTTCTAAAGCCATGACAGAATTTTCAGGTATTTTCCAAGCTGTTTAAAGGCACAGTCAACTTAGTGTATGTAAACTTCTAACACACTGGAATTGTGATACTGTGAAATAACCTGTCTGTAAACAATTGTTGGAAAAATTATTTGTCATGCACAAAGTAGATGTCCTAACCGACTTGCCAAAACTATAGTTTGTCAACAAGAAATTTGTGGAGTGGTTAAAAAACGAGTTTTAATGACTCCAACCTAACTGTATGTAAACTTCTGACTTCCACTGTATACACACACACACACACACACAGAGTAGGGAGTTTAAATCACAAAGACTAGGCTTTTTTTAAACTTTGGGATTTTCTGTTGTCTGTTTCTGCAAGGAAAGCCCTATATGAAAGGATCTGCTTCAGCTGCTGACTGGCTTCGGTTTTTAAGTCCAATTCTGTTTGATTAAATGGTTCTTTTTCACTGGTGAAACGTGTCTTGAATGATGTTTAATAACTAAATAAACAACGAAGTGTGTAGAATAGAAAATATTTGGAGCAGTTTGGCTCCTCAACTGTGGAAAAACATAAAATATCCCCTATATCTGTCCAGTAAAATACCTGCTGGTTATCATATCTGTCCAGTAAAATACCTAGTGGTTATCATATCTGTCCAGTAAAATACCTGCTGGTTATCATATCTGTCCAGTAAAATACCTAGTGGTTATCATATCTGTCCAGTAAAATACCTGCTGGTTATCATATCTGTCCAGTAAAATACCTTGTGGTTATCATATCTATCCAGCAAAATACCTCGTGGTTATCATATCTGTCCAGTAAAATACCTCGTGGTTATCATATCTGTCCAGTAAAATACCTAGTGGTTATCATATCTGTCCAGTAAAATACTTGCTGGTTATCATATCTGTCCAGTAAAATACTTGCTGGTTATCATATCTGTCCAGTAAAATACCTGCTGGTTATCATATCTGTCCAGTAAAATACCTGCTGGTTATCATATCTATCCAGTAAAATACCTCGTGGTTATCATATCTATCCAGTAAAATACCTCGTGGTTATCATATCTATCCAGTAAAATACCTCGTGGTTATCATATCTGTCCAGTAACATACCTCGTGGTTATCATATCTGTCCAGTAAAATACCTAGTGGTTATCATATCTGTCCAGTAAAATACCTGCTGGTTATATCTGTCCAGTAAAATACCTAGTGGTTATCATATCTGTCCAGTAAAATACCTGCTGGTTATCATATCTGTCCAGTAAAATACCTAGTGGTTATCATATCTGTCCAGTAAAATACCTCGTGGTTATCATATCTGTCCAGTAAAATACCTGCTGGTTATCATATCTATCCAGTAAAATACCTCGTGGTTATCATATCTATCCAGTAAAATACCTCGTGGTTATCATATCTATCCAGTAAAATACCTCGTGGTTATCATATCTGTCCAGTAAAATACCTAGTGGTTATCATATCTGTCCAGTAAAATACCTAGCGGTTATCATATCTATCCAGTAAAATACCTAGTGGTTATCATATCTGTCCAGTAAAATACCTGCTGGTTATCATATCTGTCCAGTAAAATACCTAGTGGTTATCATATCTATCCAGCAAAATACCTAGTGGTTATCATATCTATTCAGTAAAATACCTGCTGGTTATCATATCTGTCCAGTAAAATACCTAGTGGTTATATCTGTCCAGTAAAATACCTAGTGGTTATCATATCTGTCCAGTAAAATACCTGCTGGTTATCATATCTGTCCAGTAAAATACCTGCTGGTTATCATATCTGTCCAGTAAAATACCTAGTGGTTATCATATCTGTCCAGTAAAATACCTGCTGGTTATCATATCTGTCCAGTAAAATATCTGCTGGTTATCATATCTGTCCAGTAAAATACCTAGTGGTTATCATATCTGTCCAGTAAAATACCTAGTGGTTATCATATCTATCCATTCACCATTGAAACCCATCAGCGTTGCAGTTCTTGACACACTCAAACCAGTGCGCCTGGCACCTACTACCATACCCTGTTCAAAGGCACTTAAAAAAAAATCTTGCCCATTCACCCTCAATGACACATACGGAGTCCAAGTCTCAAGTCTTAAAAATACTTCTTTAACCTGTCTCCTCCCCTTCATCTACACTGATTTAAGTGGTTTTAACAGGTGACATCAATAAGGGATCATAGCTTTCACCTGGATTCACCTGGATTCACCTGGTCAGTCTGTGTCATGGGAAAGAGCAGGTGTTCTTAATGTTTTGTTCACTCAATGTATGGTGCCAATGGCGATGTAAATGTCAATGATATCTATAGTTACTGTCATTGTCATCATTTCCATGTGTAAAATGAGTAACTACATTATATTTCTGGAAGGGTCTTCTCCAATAACTCTTCAGAAACTATCATCTTGAAGTCACACACAGTACAACCAAATATGTTGTTAGTACTTCTTAAGGATCCAACCCTTTTTTTTCGATTTTCACCTAAAATGACATACCCAAATCTCACTGCCTGTAGCTCAGGACCTGAAGCAAGGATATGCATATTCTTAATACCGTTTGAAAGGAAACCCTTTGAAGTTTGTGGAAATGTGAAATGAATGTAGGAGAATATAACACATCTTTGTATTTTTTTGTATCATCATCTTTGAAATGCAAGAGAAAGGCCATAATGTATTATTCCAGCCCAGGCACAATTGTGATTTTGGCTACTAGATGTATGTGAAAAGTTTTAGGCTGATCCAATGAACCATTGCATATATGTTCAAAATGTTGTATCAAGACTGCCCAAATGTGCCTAATTGGTTTAGAAATACATTTAAGTTCATAACTGTGCACTCTCCTCAAACAATAGCATGGTATTCTTCCACTGTAATAGCTACTGTAAATTGGACAGTGCAGTTAGATTAACACAAATTTATGCTTTCTGCCCATATCAGATATGTCTATGTCTTGGGAAATGTTCTTGTTACTTACAACTTCATGCTAATCACATTAGCCTACGTTAGCTCAACCGTTCCACCGGGGGGTGGGAGACATCAATCCCATAGAGGTTAAAGAAATACGCAGAGAAAAGAGGGGTTGATATTTTACTAGAAAAAGAAACCTAATACAAAGAAAGATTGTGTTAAACCCATAAAAACCTAAGGTGGTTAGTAGTCAGCCAGCAGTCAGCCTGTCTGCTTCAACGATACACAGATAGGAGTGCCTGCCTCGGGTTAGTTCATTTGGTGGGAGATTGAAAACTAAAACAACGATCTAAATATCGTGTAAACTCTAGAGGGTTAGGAGAGGGAGAGAGAAAAAGACTAGGGCTTAGAGTGAGAGTTTAAAGACCTGACTGGTCATGTCAGTGCCTATAAGAGTCAAAAGGTCAAAGCTAGAGAAGGTCAAAGGTTTAATGTCAAGGGTTAGGTCAAGGTGACTTTGTGTGCATTGACACTCAGTTTAGGCAGGACCCTGTCAGTGGGTGGAGAGGAGATACACAGTGCTCAAAATGCCAGGGCCAAGGCAATACTACCCACGCAACTGCTGTCAATGCCACCAAACTCCACCGTTCAGTTAGAACTCTTTCATTTTAAATGTGTGGTACTTCGAAAAATAAAAACTTGAATTTAGTTATTTTAGTTCTTTTTTCTTTCTCCCTTTCCTCCTAGCCCATCCAGACAGCTGCAATAGACTTTAAAACAGAAGACGGTCAGACAAAATAACCATTTCACAGGAATAGACACGAAGATCTGGGACTATTGTACGAACAGAGGCTGTGTTCTCAAAATGGTGGACAAAAAAACAAAATAAAAAACGGGGAACAAACAAACAAAACTAGAAAAAAAGGAACATCTCATGTGGTGTCAAAGATCGTTCTGTAAGAGTTGACACTGTGTAAGTGACGATGTGTGTTTGTGTTTTGTAAATTTGTGAGTGTCAGATTGACATTCAGTGTGGATTAGGACATACAAAGACTGTGGAACATAATCATTATCAAAACACCCTTTAACAGAACATATGTCATGGCCTCACTCAATGGTGATCATATCATTTTCTATAGCTCTCTATAGATGTGTGTGTGTATATATATATATATATATATATATATTCATTTGTATTATATATAATATGTATTTATAAAAAGATGTATTTATAATTACAAGTGGCATTTTCTTATATTCATTATTGCAATGAATTATTACCTAAGATGGTTAAAAAAGAGAGGTGAGTTCAGTTTTGCTACACAGTAATTTACAACAGTTTAAAATGCAAGCTTCTGAAACAGTCAGTACCTTCCCTCTCCACTGGAAAACAACATGTCCATGTCTCACGTGACACCCTGTCCCCCATATAGTGGACTACTTTAGACCAGTGCTCTAGATGGCTAAATCTGGCCCTGGTCAAAAACAATACCTTTTATGGGGGATTTACTTTGATACGTTTTCTTCACTTTTCACAGAATGTACAGCTTTACCTCTGTTCCCTGTCCAGAGAAGTGATACATGTAGTTGTTATTTAGCGTTACTGTCATTATTATGGATCATTTCAGTAACTATTACTCATTTTTATTTTCATTTTTTACAAACCCCTGTGAATCCTACGGTCGTGTTAGCCATATGAGTTTGGAGACCTATTACGGTAACTTCAGTGATCTCTGCATTGTGTTTGCGAGACGCTAACCAAAGCGTTGTAAAAGCATGTTCGTCTGAACAGTTCATGGAGAAAGAGCAGGTTTGTACAGTCCAACGTTTACAGGTTTACAGTTTTCTGGTCTTATAAGTGATTCGCCTGGAGCTTATTCTTCGTAGGCAAGTGAAGATGATGATTTGTCCTAAAGCATTGTTTCCTGGTAAGGGATCAGGGGTGTGGCTTGTTAGAGGACGCAGTCCATCACATCGGAGCAGATAAAGTCATGTCTGTCTGCTCATGACAGTGCTCAAAGTCTTCATCATCATCATCACATTTTCATTTTTTAAAATCTTTCTCAGTTATTCTTTTCTGTTCCATGTCGTCAGTGTTCTAACACTGTTAGTTTGTCACCTTGTTGTCCTAGTTTCATGGAGCTCAAATTAGGATTTTAGTGTGATGGTGATCATCATGTTTGTCCCTCCTCTCTCCCTGTTGTTGCTGTTAGCTTGCTGGCGGTCTCTGGTCTGTGTGTCTGTGTGTGTGGCGTCGGGGTGGTAATGACGTAGCCGTGTGTGTGGTTAAGGCACAGTGTGTGTTTTTGGTTTTCAGGGTAGGCCCGATGGTAGGGTAAGCCCTGGGTGTCTGAGGGAGTGGCCAGCATGGACGGCCTTAGGGCAGTCCGGTGTTAAGACACGCCCATTCTCACCCACACTGCCCGTGATTGACAGCCGAGCCTTGTTCCGCATGGCTTCTGTGAAGGGCAGCTGGAGGGGAAGAGCCAGGGGAGGATAACAGGGTGATTTAAAAAGGGAGGGGCAATGGGAAAAGAGGAAAGAAAGAAACACTTGTGAGTTTTTGTAATTTGACCCTAATGAATCATATACATAATTCACTGTCAACAGAGGAACACACAAATACATGTTCATATGCTCATAAGCACGAATTAATGCACACACACACACACAAGAATTGGAACATACAGGTAACTTCCAAAATAAAGGGAAAACTTGGGTAAATGAGGGAAACAAAGTATAATGAAAGCAGGTGATTCCACACAGGTGTGGTTCCTGAGTTAATTAAGCAGTTAACATTACATCATGCTTAGGGTCATGTATATAAATGCCCAGTTCCCATTATTTTGGCTACTATGGCTAGAAGAGATCTGTGACTTTGAAAGACTGGTCTCATAAAGGTGTGTGTGTGTGTGTGTGTGTGTGTGTGTCACCAGATCTCAACACAATTGAACACTTGGAGATTCTGGAGCGACGCCTGAGACAGCTTTCCACCACCATCAACAAAACACCAAATTATTTAATTTATTGTGGAAGAATGGTGTCGCATCCCTCCAATAGAGTTCCAGACACTTGTAGAATCTATGCCAAGGCGCATTGAAGCTGTTCTGGCGGCTCGTAGTGACCCAACGCCCTGTTAAGACACTTTATGTTGGTGTTTTCTTTATTTTGGCAGTTACCTGTATATGACTACTTAAACTAACATTGTATAAAAAAAGGCAGGCAAAAACAAACACACAGATGCTCAGGATACCTTTCAGATACGTTTGTGTGAGACATCTGCATTTCAAGGTGACCATGCATTTCTGGGGTTTGAAAAACATGGAAGGTGATGTTTTGTAAATTTAGGATTTGTATAGTAAGGTGAGGTTTTGTACAGTTGTGGCCAAAAGTTTTGAGAATGACACAAATATACATTTTCACAAAGTCTGCTGCCTCAGTTTGCATGATGGCAATTTGCATATACTCCAGAATGTTATGAAGAGTGATCAGATGAATTGCAAAGTCCCTCTTTGCCATGCAAATAAACATTTCCACTGCATTTCAGCCCTGCCACAAAAGGACCAGCTGACATCATGTCAGTGATTCTCTCGTTAACACAGGTGTGAGTGTTGACGAGGACAAGGCTGGAGATCACTCTGTCATGCTGATTGAGTTCGAATAACAGACTGGAAGCTCAAAAGGGTGGTGGTGCTTGGAATCATTGTTCTTCCTCTGTCAACCATGGTTACCTGCAAGGAAACACATGCCGTCATCATTGCTTTGCACAAAAAGGGCTTCACAGGCAAGGATATTGCTGCCAGTAAGATTGCACCTAAATCAACCATTTATCGGATCATCAAGAACTTCAAGGAGAGCAGTTCAATTGTTGTGAAGAAAGCTTCAGGGCGTCCAAGAAAGTCCAGCAAGTACCAGGACCGTCTCCTAAAGTTTATTCAGCTGCGGGATCGGGGCACCACCAGTACAGAGCTTGCTCAGGAATGGCAGCAGGCAGGTGTGAGTGCATCTGCACGCACAGTGAGGCAAAGACTTTTGGAGGATGGCCTGGTGTCAAGAAGGGCAACAAAGAAGCCACTTCTCTCCAGGAAAAACATCAGGGACAGACTGATATTCTACAAAAGGTACAGGGATTGGACTGCTGAGGACTGGGGTAAAGTAATTTTCTCTGATGAATCCCCTTTCCGATTGTTTGGGGCATCCGGAAAAAAACTTGCCCAGAGAAGACAAGGTGAGCGCTACCATCAGTCCTGTGTCATGCCAACAGTAAAGCATCCTGAGACCATTCATATGTGGGGTTGCTTCTCAGCCAAGGGAGTGGGCTCACTCACAATTTTGCCTAAGAACACATCTATGAATAAAGAATGGTACCAACACATCCTCAAAGAGCAACTTCTCCCAACCATCCAGGAACAGTTTGGTGACGAACAATGCCTTTTCCAGCATGATGGAGCACCTTGCCATAAGGCAAAAGTGATAACTAAGTGGCTCGGGGAACAAAACATCGATATTTTGGGTCCATGGCCAGGAAACTCCCCAGACCTTAATCCCATTGAGAACTTGTGGTCAATTCTCAAGAGGCGGGTGGACAAACAAAAACCTACAAATTCTGACAAACTCATGAATTATGCATTAATTATGTAAGAATGGGCTGCCATCAGTCAAGGTGTGGCCCAGAAGTTAATTGACAGCATGCCAGGGCGGATTGCAGAGGTCTTGAAAAAGAAGGGTCAACACTGCAAATATTGACTCTTTGCATCAACTTCATGTAATTGTCAATAAAAGCCTTTGACACTTATGAAATGCTTGTAATTATACTTCAGTATTCCATAGTAACATCTGACAAAATATCTAAAGACACTGAAGCAGCAAACTTTGTAGAAATTAATATTTGTGTCATTCTCAAAACTTTTGGCCACGACTGTAAGGTGAGGTTTTGTAAGGTGAGATTTTGTTCAGTAAGGTGAGGTTTGTAAGGTGAGATTTTGTACAATAAGGTGAGGAAAAGGGGAAGTGAAGGGTGTTTCACAGATTTTGAATTATAGAGAGAGACTGACTGACTCCTGTTTAGTCATGAGAAACACTTTATAGGAACAGACTACTCATTGATATACAATGTTCCTAATGTTTCATTTAGGAAATGTTATGTTTATCTCTTTTGCGTTAACCCTAAAAGCACCAACGGGTCAAAAATGTCATATTTTCTTATCCCTTTTTTTATCTTTTAAAAATGTTGTGATTTTGTCAAGCAACTGGTTACCAACCAAAAAGCTAAATTTACCATGATTTCTGTGTTAATATGGAAGAATGAAAAATAATCTATTTTCTATACTAGTGGTAAAAATGTGAACTCAATTGTAAACTTTGATAAAGCACCGAATTTGGCACAGAGGGAGATGTACATTGAGGGAAAAAAAGTATTTGATCCCCTGCTGATTTTGTACGTTTGCCCACTGACAAAGAAATGATCAGTCTATAGTGGTAAAAATGTGAACTCAATTGTAAACTTTGATAAAGCACCGAATTTGGCACAGAGGGAGATGTACATTGAGGGAAAAAAAGTATTTGATCCCCTGCTGATTTTGTACGTTTGCCCACTGACAAAGAAATGATCAGTCTATAATTTTAATGGTAGGTTTATTTGAACAGTGAGAGACAGAATAACAAAAAAATCCTGAAAAACGCATGGCAAAAATGTTATAAATTGATTTGCATTTTAATGAGGAAAATAAGAATTTGACCCCCTCTCAATCAGAAAGATTTCTAGCTCCCAGGTATCTTTTATACAGGTAACGAGCTGAGATTAGGAGCACACTCTTAAAGGGAGTGCTCCTAATCTCAGTTTGTTACCTGTATAAAAGACACCTGTCCACAGAAGCAATCAATCAATCAGATTCCAAATTCTCCACCATGGCCAAGACCAAAGAGCTCTCCAAGGATGTCAGGGACAAGATTGTAGACCTACACAAGGCTGGAATGGGCTACAAGACCATCGCCAATCAGCTTGGTGAGAAGGTGACAACAGTTGGTGTGATTATTCGCAAATGGATGAAACACAAAAGAACTGTCAATATCCCTCGGCCTGGGGCTCCATGCAAGATCTCACCTCGTGGAGTTGTAATGATCATGAGAACGGTGAGGAATCAGCCCAGAACTACACGGGAGGATCTTGTCAATGATCTCAAGGTCCCCTGCTCAAGAAAGCACATATACATGCCCGTCTGAAGTTTGCCAATGAACATCTGAATGATTCAGAGGACAACTGGGTGAAAGTGTTGTGGTCAGATGAGACCAAAATGGAGCTCTTTGGCATGAACTCAACTCGCCGTGTTTGGAGGAGGCGGAATGCTGCCTATGACCCCAAGAACACCATCCCCACCGTCAAACATGGAGGTGGAAACATTATGCTTTGGGGGTGTTTTTCTGCTAAGGGGACAGGACAACTTCACTGCATCAAAGGGACGATGGACGGGGCCATGTACCATCAAATCTTGGGTGAGAACCTCCTTCCCTCAGCCAGGGCATTGAAAATGGGTCGTGGATGGGTATTCCAGCATGACAATGACCCAAAACGCATGGCCAAGGCAACAAAGGAGTGGCTCAAGAAGAAGCACATTAATGTCCTGGAGTGGCCTAGCCAGTCTCCAGACCTTAATCCCATAGAAAATCTGTGGAGGGAGCTGAAGGTTCGAGTTGCCAAACGTCAGCCTCGAAACCTTAATGACTTGGAGAAGATCTGCAAAGAGGAGTGGGACAAAATCCCTCCTGAGATGTGTGCAAACCTGGTGGCCAACTACAAGAAACGTCTGACCTCAAGGGTTTTGCCACCAAGTACTGAGTCATGTTTTGCAGAGGGGTCAAATACTTATTTCCCTCATTAAAATGCAAATAATTTTATAACATTTTTGACATGCGTTTTTCTGGATTTTTTGTTGTTATTCTGTCTCTCACTGTTCAAATAAACCTACCATTAACATTATAGACTGATCATTTCTTTGTCAGTGGGCAAATGTACAAAATCAGCAGGGGATCAAATACTTTTTTCCCCTCACTGTATGTACCCTGAAGAGATATACAGTAGATATGGAGCCACCCCAGATTTGGCCCCTAGTGGGCGTGGCAGCTACTATAACAAAAAAATGCCTCACAAATGTAAATACAAATTTAGCTTCCAGTCAATGTATCTATTCCAGGTTGAGAGTCTCATCTTTCAGATACAATTGGAACTAAAAGTCTGATTGCACTGGCGCCTATATCGCCCATATCGGTGGCCATCTTAGGTCGTACCAGTATGTCAGATTTGCTCAATCGCCAATTTCTCAGACACTGAGTATCACAGAAACACAACACTTTGAATGAATAACATAATTTCTTTCAAAACAAGTGGCTATGGATGAAATTTATTGAAAAAAACGGATTTAAAAAAAAAACATACAAAAACATATATTTTGAAACATCAAATTTGACTATAAATGTGTGCTTTAAAAAATATATATACGCTTATTTTGGGGAATTTAAACAATTTACTTTAGTTTTTTTTACTGCTAGACAGACAGTCTCTTTGCAATGATTACCAATATGAAGTAAAAACAAAAATCTTTCGCTTTGAGGGTTAACATCACTAAGCAGACATCCTCTATAAAGTGTTTGGTTGATTTGAGAGGATTATTTTCTAACGCTACCTCATTCGGGATTGAGAGGATTATTTTCTAACGCTACCTCATTCGGGATGTTTGGGCATCTACAATTCTAGAACTCTGACAGGGGGCTTAACTTGTCTGTAAAACTCCAGTCCTCCAATGAAGCAGTCCTGCTGGTTTTCTGTTCTCCTTAGTACCTAACTGGTCAATCAATGTTATTGATTGAATAGAGAGATGGTCCAGACACCTGCTTACCAAGGTCTAAATCAGTCAGTTATTAGAACAGTGTTAAAACCAGCAGACAGTGCGGGCCTTGAGGACAGGAGATGTGCACCAATGTTCTAATGTCTTATGTGCTGTATGTGTAGTGTACTGAGTATGGACAGAATGCAGGTGTAGAACATCATCATCATCATCATCTGCAGCCAAAGACGATGGAACCAATCTGCCCCCAGAGTGCTCTGGGGTGAAGTGCTACACATCAACGATCAGAAAAACAAACAAAAACTGAAACATAAGAAGCTGTCACAACAGGAAAATAAAGGGAAAAACAAAAGCACATTGGTTCCACAATGCTTCACCACAGTCACAACAACACTGGTCTGCTGTTGCTAGAGGCTACACGCACAAGAAACTTCACACCAGCCCACCTATAGGAGGCCCTAAGTCCTACCCCTATATCTTGACCCCCTCGGAGCCGTATACGTTGTACCCCTCTCTATAAGTGGCTAAATTCTGGGTGCTGGGAGAGGGGCTGGGGCAGTGAGGGGGGCTAAGGTCCACCTTCATGCGCTTGGCCTCGGCACGCGACTTGTAGCAGAACTCGACCAGGGCCACCAGCATGGCTAGGCCCAGACCCCCCACCAGGATGTAGAAGACCCCAGCCACGTTGCTCAGGCTCAGGGCCTGGGACGACTTGTCCTGGGAGGGGGGACGGAGAGCACAGGGGTTAGAGAGCGAGAGACAGTGGAGCTAGTGAGACACAGAACAGGCAGCTTGGTTATTTAGTTTTCAGCACAATAACGTCTACTTCTACAAACAACTACAGCACCTACCACTACTATGACTAGTCTACTACGTGAAGCACTTCTACTACTACCATCATTAAAGTGTATTATCTACAAGTGCATATAATACATCTATTACTACTACTATGACAGTAGTACTACATCAACTGCATATCTACTACTAATGCATGACTACAATTTAAGTAAATAAACTTTTTAATATTGATACAAGTATTAAGTCGAGGATGACTAGTACATCATACCAATTAAAGTATATTCAGTCATCGTATTAGTCAGGCTTTTGGATGAGTGATGATAAAGTTCTATTCAGACAGTCTTGGTGAAGGTCCCCGATATTTTAAGAACTTCACTGGCATTCTTAGAAGTTCTCTAATGTTCTAAGAATCTCTCTAGTGTTCTTCTAAAGACAACTTACATGTTCTAAGAATCTCTCTAGTGTTCTTCTAAAGACAATTTACATGTTCTAAGAATCTCTCTAGTGTTCTTCTAAAGACAATTTACATGTTCTAAGATTATCTGTAGTTTTTTAAGACTCATGATGTTTCAAAGAACCTCTCCACTCTTTGACTTGTCTTCTACCCAGAGTAAACCAGAGAATAGTCAACTGAATGGTATTCTGAGAGTAAGGCCATTATTATGAAGGTTATAGTCACATTATACAGGCAGATGTGGCATAGGCAGAATACTAACAGTGATAGAACTATTCAACAGTAATCAATCAAATATTATTATTAGATTATATCAAAATGTAACTGATGCTAATCCTAGTCTCCAGGCTAATCTAGAGTCGTGCCTGTCTGTCACACAGTGAGGGTGTTTGGTCCCCCACTCTGCCCGTGAGACTGACCTTACTTCCCGAGTCCTTGGGTCCACACTCGCCCTTATCGTACCACCATTTGTTTTTCAGTTTGTCTAAGACGCCTGCTTCACTCAGTTTCAAAACCGCAAGGTTTACCGGGGTTCTTGGCGTGTAAAAATAACATAAATAACATCATAGGTCATGTTATTTTATGTTATTAGGTCACATACAGTCAGAACTGTCACATAAATGGTACTGCTTGATAAAAGTGACCCAGTCTGGGTCCCACTGAGTACATGTGTGTATGCTCGTTGGGGGGCTGAGGGGGGCGAGGGCTAAGCGAGCTACAGACATATGAGTGGGACCCCCCTGCATCACTTCAGGTAACGTGCCCATACTGCCCCAGCCGGCGCTACACAAGCAGAGGCAATTACTGTGAACACAGGACTATTGGCATGGCCTACTCACACTGGGAGAGAGGGGACTGTATGGGGCAATTTACTGCACGTCATTAACAAGACCTGGGTAAGAGATCTGAAAATTCATCTAATAGGCACCAAACAATAAAGTCAATCAAAGCATGAAGTATATCATCGCTCTAGTTCATCCCTCCATCCTTCCTCTATCTCTCCCTCTACGTCAGGGATCATCAACTAGATTCAGACACGGGCAACATTTTTCTTGAGCAGATGGTCAGGGGGCCGGAACATAATAAAAAAATATATTTTTAAACTGCAAATTGACCACAAGAAGCCTAAACAGATATAATATTTGACTAAACCATAATCATTTCAAACCTTGATTACATTTGTGAACATTGTCCTGCGTAGGGTGCTTTGTGATGGTACGTTAAAACGGGTGTCTTGAGTCTCTGTGGTCATTCCAAACCCCGTGGTGGTTATTGTAAGAGTAGGGGTGTTCACCCCGGTGTCATGGCTAAATTCTCAACCTGGCCACATTCCATCATCCCCTTCATTCCTAATTGGCATATATCACTCCTCACCTCTTCACCTGATAGCTCATGTGTGGTGAGAGTTCTGCCACAAAAATGGTCGTTGTGCATCACTGAGGTGGGTGCTACACATTAATAGTGAATAAGGTGAGTTTCCCCCAACTATGTAAAGCGCTTTGAGTACCTCAGTTGGTAGAAAAGTGCTATAAATCCAATCAAGTATTATTCATTATTATTATTTGCATACAATCACATACTGTATGTGTGGGAATACTTGGGAACAGATTTCCGAAATTAAAATCACTTGGATCTGATTTCCAGATTTTTTTTGCACAAATAAGACCACCCGCTGGCCAGTTGGGGAACCCTGCTCTATGTTCTGACAACCACACTCCTCTCTCCAGAGCATCCACTACAGGGTTCTGGTCCACACTCCTCTCTCCAGAGCATCCACTACAGGGTTCTGGTCCACACTCCTCTCTCCAGAGCATCCACTACAGGGTTCTGGTCCACGCTCCTCTCTCCAGAGCATCCACTAGAGGGCCAATATTCCTGCTTTGACAGTAATTGCTCTCCTATCTCTCTCTTCTTTCCTCCCTCGTTTCAGTACAGGGGGAGTCGAAGTGGGGGGGGGGGGGGGGGGGTCATGTTCATCAGTGATCTGTGTGGCTGGGGCAGATGCACGCATTACTTCCCGAACACGGTTGAACCGTGTCCGGAGACAGAGAGGCTAACCTTGGAGTCCCCTCCCCCGCTGCCACACTCTCCCTTGTCGTACCACCATTTATTTTTCAATTTGTCCAACAGGCCCTGCTCGTTGAGTTTTAACACGGCCAGGTTGACCGCGTTTCTTCAGAGGGATAAAACATAGTTGGTCAGAGGAGGGATGGAGTATCAGCCAATGATGAGCCAATGGGATGAGGAAAAAGGAACGCCAGTGATTGGTTGGAAGCATCAGATTAGTGGACATGTACAAACCTCCAGACAACTCTCTCTCTCTCTTTCTCTCTCTTTCCCAGCTTTTACATCCCACTTTATTGTAGAGATATCTTTGCAACATTGAATGCCCACCCTTTCAACATATAGAGCCTATAGAGAGAGCCAGCAGAGGCAATTAGCCCAAACCCCTTTCATTCAGTCCACCTTTACCAGGCTATTGTCTGAATGATGTGCAGCAGGGCAAGTAAAGGGGAGTGGTGGAGCCCTGGTTAAATGTTGTGTTAAAGCCTATCTCAGTCCCCTGCTGCCACAGAGCTAATACCCTGCTGCTGGTGTTCTGGTCCCTGCCGCTCCTGTCCTAATCCCCGACAGCTCACTACCTCACACCCCTGAGGGGAAACGACCTCTAAAAACAGCACACACTCACACTGGCATTGTGTGTGTGTGTGTGTGCGTGCGTGTGGGGTATGGACAGTCAGACAGACAGTCATTATTATGGTATTGTACACTGAGCTGCCCCATGGCTCAGAGGCTAGAGAGAGAAAGAGTTCTCCGAGGTGCAAGCCATGGAAAATATCACCATCATAAGAAGAATAGGGAGAAAGGAATAAGGCTTTCCAAACATGGAAAATAATTAGAATTATATAAGAAATATATATTATATGAATTACCAACATATAGTTTAAACTACATATCTTACAACTAATAGTAAGCTTCATCAAAATCATCATCATCATATCAAATCAGTGCTTTGAATGGCTTGCCGCGAGCAG
The DNA here is from genome assembly GCF_901001165.1 of Salmo trutta. Taxonomy (NCBI): domain Eukaryota; kingdom Metazoa; phylum Chordata; class Actinopteri; order Salmoniformes; family Salmonidae; genus Salmo; species Salmo trutta. The sequence goes on from NC_042969.1 coordinate 79,472,009, forward strand.
GGGCTCTCGCCTGACGTGCGCTCTCCTGTCCACGTGCATGGTCCCGGTAGGTTTTCCCATGATCAGGAGAAGCCATAGACAGCAGTCGATAGTCCCAGAATAGTGACAGGCCAGGTGGGGACTATCGTCCACTGGCTGTCACTTTTCCCTCGGAAACAAAAAACCTTCATTTATCTGAGTGGAAAAGGAACCCTTGTAAAGGGGTAGGGGAGTGGGAGGACTTCTTTGCACGGTGCACAGGGGGAAGTTATAGGAAAAGTTATAGAAAGGGTGTCAGTATTCCTGCTGCTATAGATGGGACTCCTCTTGGTCCAAACACACACAAACACACACACACTAATTTATGGATCATGTTTCAGGGGATCATCAATTAATTGGATCGTGGGAATTTGTTTGTTTTGATTGATTTCATTTCATTGATTTGATCTGTATTTTGGGGTGTTATGAAATAATTTGATCGTTTTCAGATTGTTGTTCCCCCCGTTGGCCAGGCCCTTCAACACCTTGTTTCCTGTGTGTCTATAAATTCCCCCGGGTGGCTCTGGGAGTCATGGCAACGCCACGGTGCTACGCCCCTCCCCACGGCATCACCGTTAGTAACTTCATTCACAATCAGCCTCAGTACAAAAACAGATAGTATCTACATTACACTCTATATCTGAGAATGAAGGAATGAGACAGTCAAGATGACAAATGAGTAGACAGATTACCTGATCGGTGGCCCTATGAAGAGAGAAAGTGAGTGAAAGAACAATGGACAGAGAGACGGATGGACGGAGAGACGGACAGACAGCAATACAACAGAACAATGGAGCTAACAGGCACTAAAGAACTCAACACAACATAGACAAGAGGGAGATAGGGAGGAAGAGAGGGAGAGAAAGAAACTAATGAGAGAGAGAGACAGAGAGAAACTAGAGAGGGAGAGAGAAACTACAGAGAGAGAGACAGAGAGAAACTACAGAGAGAGAGAGAATTAAACTAACGCGAGAGAGGGAGAATAGAGGGGGAGAGAGAGAAACTACAGAGAGAGAGAGAGAGAGAGAGGTAGACAGACAGAAAGACAAAGACAGAAAGACAGAAAGAGAAAAGGCAACAGACAGACCAGACTAAGACACTACTAAGTGATCCATATAAAAGGCACACCAGGGTAGGTGGAATACCATAACAACAGTTATACTACTCCACCCACCTTAGCTGTGAGCCTTTAGGTGTGGCAATGCCATATCCCTTGGAGTCCAGGTTGCCTCCAACCTTCATGGTGTCGCAGGGCTTGCGTTGTTCCGTGTACTCATTCATGGTGGACTCCAGGAGGAAAGCGTACTTCCCTTTGGACTTGCGGACGCGAGCCACGCCCTCCGCTGTGGTCTTAGCGAAGACAGAGGGCTCAGCAGACTTCATATAGGACCACATCTTCTCATATACCGCAATCTTTGACCTCTGAGAGAAGGAAGGGTAAAGAGAAGAGGTTAAAGGTTAGCGTTAGGGTTAGGTCATCTTATGTGTAAAGCTGAATTATTGGTACATGTCCTCACAGCTGCAATGATCACTGGTCCTGAAATATGTTCAGTCATCTGCAGCTGCTCTTCACAGGGCATTCATTAGAATGTAGTGAGAGAATGACAAATGATCTAAGCAGCATGGAAATGAGAAAAAGCAGGAAACCAACTGCTAGTGGATAGTGTGTTATTGTAGGGCGTGGGTCTGTCTATGAGTGTGTTATAGCTGTATCAACTGGTGCTGCTGTCTCTGTCTCTAAACAGACCCTGTTATACACACACACAACTTTATGCTTGACCTTGGTGTGCTGCAGTGTGTGTGTGTGTGTGTGTGTGTGTGTGTGTGTGTGTGTGTGTGTGTTTTGGGTGTTGTGAGTAATGAAAATAACAAGCTGGGGAACAAACTGTCATTCTCCACAACCGTCTTGTTACTCCCTTGTTTTTATCCTGTCTTTGTTCTCTCTCTCTCTGTTATGAAGTGTTATTCCCTGTCTCCTTTAGGACACGATAAGCCTCAGCCTTAGCCAATGAGCCACAGCCTGGAGTAGAGAGGCCAGTGCGTGCGTGCGTGTGTGCGTGCGTGCGTGCGTGTGTGCGTGTGTGGCCCGGATTTACTGGGGCGTGACGGACACCTATCCCATAATAATGTCAGTCACTTCCATCAGGACCAGCGAGCCTCTCCCACCATTACCCTCCCTCCCTCCCTCCCCCCCTCCCTCCCTCTCTCCCTCTTTCTTTCTTTCTCCTTCTCTGTATCTATCCCTCTGTCTTTCTCTGTCTGCCAGGACAAACAATGCCATATTTTCAATGTAGTGACTATCATAAACTTACCTTCCTGCTTTAAGAAATCAGTGGGGAAAAATACATACTCACTCACACACACACACACACGCATACACTCACACTAAATGAATGGTGGTAAATCCCTCTCAGAGTAAAAAGCTTCTTCACCCTCCAGAGATTCCAGCTCGTTATGTTGATGATACTAAAGCTGTACACAGATGCACACACTGTCTGCTACTGCCAGGCCCCAACTATCCACATACACACACTTATGCGAGCGTGTGTGTGTGTGTGTGTGTGTGTGTGTGTGTGTGTGTGTTCAAGCTTGTGTGTGTGTGTGTGTGTGTGTGTTCAAGCTTGTCTGTGTGTGTGTGTACTCACCCTGAAGAACTCCTTGGTGGAGCCTGAGTCCAGTGTTCCATAGGCGATCTCCGTCTGCTTGGCCAGATCCTCAGCACTCTCTATGGGCGACACCATCCTCTCCACGGTGAGGAAAGCAGCCAGGTTGGCCGTGTAGGACGAGATGATGATGAGAGTGAAGAACCACCACACGCCACCCACTATACGCCCCGACAGAGACCTGAGACAGGGGGGAAGGGAGAGAGGAGAGGATGAGGAGGAAAATAAAGATGGGATGAAGGGGAGAGGAAAGAGCAATGTGTGTTTCTCATTGATAAGTGTGCAGTAAACAGAGAAACAGTCAATTAAGGTTATCTAAGTTGAACTCCAGAGTTCAAATATGCTTTGCTTCATTGGCACCACAGTCAAAGCAATCAACCTTGAAACCAATTCAACATCAATTTATTAACATCAGTTCAACATCAACTTAACGTCAATTCAACATCAGTTTTTAACATCAGTTCAACATCAATTCAACCATCACCAGAACAAAAGATAACAAAGCATGAGTGCACTCTTAATTTCCCCTAACAATCTCTCCGTTTGTTTTATTTCAGGGAGAGAAGGAGAGAGAGCGAGAGAAAGAGAGAGAGAGAGAGACAGAGAGGTCATGAGCAGATGAGCCCCTGCATTTTTCAGCATGTTCTTAAAAAAAGATAGATTTAGAGTTAGATAAACTTGGATGTTTTTGTCAGGAACATATACAGGATGCTACCCTCTACAACATAACCTTCACTCCAAATCAAAACTCCAAACCTACAACCATGATTTTGGACGTAATTACGGAATCACCTGGAAGGCTTACAACTACCAAAGCTATACAGAAAATGCTCTAGAAAACAACAGAAACCTGAAAACACCATCCAACCTGGAACTGAGTGAGTAATGTTAGGTCTGAAGCTATATTTTATTTCCAAAAGCCAAGAAGAAAAATACATTACGTTACTTTATAAGGACTGAATGCTAAATTAAGCCTGCCAAGCTTGATACAACTTCAATTAGCACTGACGTGTCAAGTGAGAGGTGTCAAAGCCCTTTAGCCCAACAATGGCAGGAGAGTCGCACAGTCTACTCCAACCAAATGGAGAGGCCTTAGAAGCTGCCTCCTGCTGTTCAGAGGTAATTAAAATACAGTGTGTAAAGAATAATACGACAAGAAAAGAGTACAAAATGAAACTCCTTATGGAAAATCAAGAGACACTTTTTGCTGACTATTATAGAAATGGGTACATCAGCAACCTGACCTTCCCCTGGCATGGCACAGTGCTATATTAACACACTACCCCTCTGTTGGGGGGGGGGGGGGGGGGGTTGTTACCGAGGGGTGGAAACAGGATGCTAGACAACAAGGACTCTGAGTCAGCTAAAACAAATCTCTGTAAGTCTGGAACAGTATTGGTACAGGGCACAGGGCCCTTGAGAAAGATACCCCCACCCCGAGCAGCTCAGACCAAACCTCTTCATTATATAACCCCACAGACGAGCAACCCCAAGCGGTAAGTCAACCTCCCAGCACAGAGTACTACCCTCATTGAAATGAAGGATACATTTACCCAGCTGCAGGTAAGGCAAGTGGAGCTGGAACAGCAGGTGATTACACTCCAGTCAGCACAGACCCAGACAACATTCCAGCACAACAACACCCCCTTAACTAGACCCGGAGAGCTGGAGGTGGAGAGAGACATATCTGCACTCTGGACTGTGGTGAGACCACTTCAGCATGATAAAAAGCATGAGCAGGAGAAGAACAGAGCACTAGAGGAGAGGATGAGACTGCTGGAGGAGAGGGTGAGGGGGATGGCGTGTGACAGAGAACAACCCACCAGAGAGGTGGCCACCCCCGCAGAGAAGCCAGCAGAACAGCCCACCTCAGCTCCCGACAAAAGTCTCGACACCAGAGCAGAACAGTCCACCCCAGACCTTGACCATAGCCTCGACATCACAGCGGGACAGACAAATGAAGAACCCCAAGCCCAGGGGCTCTCACCCCCTCTGAGCACCTGCCCCCCATCAGCCACACTGATAGCCCTCCTAAGAACCCTGCCACACCCACTGAGGACATACACAAGACACAGATTGTACTCCTTATTGACTCAAATGGGAAATATATACAAGAAAAAATACTTTTTCCCAAACAAAGTGTGTCTAAACTATGGTGTCAAAACACCCAGCGTGCCCTAGACCTTCAGTCTGAGGACCAACTAGGTTCACCCAGCCACATAATAATACACACAGGCACAAACCACCTGAGGGCCCAGCAGGAAAGGGTGGCCACAGCACTCAAGGGAGTGATGGAAAAAGCTTATTCTACTTTCCCCAACGCACAAGTGGTTATCTCCACCTTGCTACCACGAAAAGACTTCCACCCTGCTACCATACAGCGGGTAAACGCAAGTATTTCCCATGAACGTGCCTCAAAACCAAATGTTTTCCTGGCCCACCACTCCACCCTGGACTTGAACAGCCTCTATGACCAGGTCCACCTATACAAGGCAGCAGTGCCCACCTTCGCCTGGACTCTAAAGGACATCACTCTCAAACGCAGCTCCAACACTTCACACAGGAGCAACAGATCAATAGACACCCCGCCCAGACCAGCGAGACACTCTCCCAGACCTGGCGGGCCCCTCCCCCCGGACCTACACATAGAGGACCCACGCCGAGAGGACCTATATCCAGACCACAACACCACCAGCCACATCCACACCCCCACCCCAACCAACCAATCAACACCCCCCCAAGTCAACCATGCCCACACCACATTTAGGCCCCCTCAGATCAGACCTATGCCCCTAATGCCCACCCCATGCCCCCCACTCCTGCAACGAGGGCCTCAAAATGAAGTCACACATTCGCCCAGGCCGTGAGCAGGCAAACAGGCCCAACCCCCACTCTTACACTTGCCCAAGCCAATGGCATGTACAAGATGCTCAGCAGGCTCTGCTCACACTTACTGGCCTGAGGCCAAACCACACGACGAACACAATTGGATACTTTATTGAACACAAAGCCTTCACTATCTTATCCTGAAAAATCCAAGGCCTGAGGTCATCTGCCTTTGGCCTAAAGAGCAGGAACCTGGACTTCATCAAATAAATCATAAATACAGACATTGTCATCCTACAAGAAACATGGTATAGAGGAGACAGACCCACTGGTTGCAGTCTATGATACAGAGAGCTGGTAGTCCCATCCACCAAACTACCAGGTGTGAAACAGGGAAGGGACTCAGGGGGTATGCTACTTTGGTATAGAGCAGACCTAACTCACTCCATTAAATTAGTCAAAACAGGAACATTTCACATTTAGCTAGAAATTCAAAAATAAATGATCTTAACAGAGAAAAATGTCCTCCTGTTTGCTACCTATATCCCCCCACTACAATCCCCATACTTTAATGAAGACAGCTTCTCCATCCTGGAGGAGGAAATCAATCATTTCCAGGCCCAGAGATATGTACTAGTCTGGCAACCTAAATGCCGGAACCGGACAAGAACCTGACACCCTCAGAACACAGGGGGGGACACACCTACGTGGAGGTGACAGCATTCCCTCCCCCATATGCCCCCCTAGGCACAACTATGACAACATAACCAACAAAAACGGGACACAACTCCTGCAGCTCTGTTGCACGGTGGGTCTGTACATAGTCATTGGTAGGCTTCGAGGGGACTCCTATGGTAGGTACACATATAGCTTATCACTTGGCAGTACTTTATCACTGACCTCAATCCAGAGTCTCTTAGAGCGTTCACAGTCAGCCTACTGACACCCCTATCAGATCACAGCAAAATCACAGTCTACTTGAACAGAGCAATAGTCAATAGTCAAAAGGAACTGAGTAATATTAAGAAATGCTATAGATGTAAGGAATGTAGCGTGGAAACCTACCAAAAAACAATTAGGCAACAACAAATTCAATCCCTTTTAGACAACTTCCTGGACAAAACGTTCTGCTGTAATAAAATGTAAAACATTTCCAACAGAAAACCGAAGAATGCAAAAACCTGAGAAAGAAATTGAGAAACCTGTCCAACGAAAACATAGAGACCCAGAAAACCTGAGTCTACACCTTCACTATGGTGAATCACTAAAACAATACAGAAATACACTACGGAAATAGAAGGAACAGCAAGTCAGAAATCAGCTCAATGAAGTTGAAGAATCCATAGACTCTAACCACTTCTGGGAAAATTGGAAAACACAAAACAAACAACAACATGAAGAATTATCTATCCAAAACGGAGATGTATGGGTAAACCACTTCTCCAATCTTTTTGTCTCTATAACAAAGAACAAACAGCAAAAACATATACATGATCAAATACAAATCTTAGAATCAACTATTAAAGACTACCAGAACCCACTGGATTCTCCAATTACCTTGAATGAACTACAGGATAAAATAAAAACCCTCCAACTCAAAAAGGCCTGTGGTGTTGATGGTATCCTCAATGAAATGATAAAATATAGAGACCACATATTCCAATTGGCTATACTTAAACTCTTTAACATCATCCTTAGCTCTGGCATCTTCCCCAATATTTGGAACCAAGGACTGTTGACCCCAATAACTACCCTGGGATATGCGTCAACAGCAACCTTGGGAAAATCCTCTGCATTATCATTAACAGCAGACTCGTACATTTCCTCAGTGAAACAACGTACTGAGCAAATGTCAAATTGGCTTTTTACCAAATTATCGTACGGCAGACCACGTATTCACCCTGCAAACCCTAATTGACAAACAAACAAACTGAAACAAAGGCAAAGTCTTCTCATGCTTTGTTGATTTCAAAAAAGCCTTCGACTCAATTTGGCATGAGGATCTGCTCTATACATTTATGGAAAGTAGTGTTGGGGGAAAAACATAGGACATTCTAAAATCCATGTACACATACAAGTGTGCGGTTAAAATAGGTAAAAAACACACATTTCTTCCCAAAGGGCCATGGGGTGAGACAGGGATACAGCTTAAGCCCCACCCTCTTCAACATACAGTTGAAGTCGGAAGTTTACATGCACCTTAGCCAAATACATTTCAACTCAGTTTATCACAATTCCTGACATTTAACCCTAGTAAAAATTCCCTGTCTTAGGTCAGTTAGGATCACCACTTTATTTTAAGAATGTGAAATGTCAGAGTATATATTAGAGAGAATGATTTATTTCATCACATTCCCAATGGGTCAGACGTTTACATACACTCAATTCGTATTTGGTAGCATTGCCTTTAAATTGTTTAATTTGGGTTTCAGGTAGCCTTCCACAAGCCTACCACAATAAGTTGGGTGAATTTTGGCCCATTCCTGTAACTGTGTCAGGTTTCTAGGCCTCCTTGCTGGCACATGCTTTTTCAGTTCTGCCCACAAATGTTCTATAGGATTGAGGTCAGAGCTTTGTGATGGCCACTCCAATACCTTGACTTTGTTGTTCTTAAGCCATTTGCCACAACTTTGGAAGTGTGCTTGGGGTCATTGTCCATTTGGAAGACCCATTTGCGACCAAGCTTTAACTTCCTGACTGATGTCTTGAGATGTTGCTTCAATATATCGGGGCAATATGTTCAATATATTGGGGCTGCAGGGTAGCCTAGTGGTTAGAGCTTTGGGCTAGTAGCCGAAAGGTTACAAGTTCGAATCCCTGTTGCAAACCGTAGTCTGGCTTTTGTATGGCGGTTTTGGAGCACTGGCTTCTTCCTTGCTGAGCGGCCTTTCAGGTTATGTCGATATAGGACTCCTTTTACTGTGGATATAGATACTTTTGTACCTGTTTCCTCCAGCATCTTCACAAGGTCCTTTGCTGTTGTTCTGGGATTGATTTGCACTTTTCGCACCAAAGTACGTTCATCTATAGGAGACAGAATGCGTCTCCTTCCTGAGCGGTATGACGGCTGCATGGTCCCATGGTGTTTATACTTGCATACTATTGATTGTACAGCTGAATGTGGTACCTTCAGGCATTTGGAAACTGCTCCCAAGGATGAACCAGACTTGTGGAGGTCTATCATTTTTTTCTGAGGTCTTGGCTGATTTATTTTGATTTTCCCATGATGTCAAGCAAAGAGGCACTGGGTTTGAAGGTAGGCCTTGAAATACATCCACAGGTACACCTCCAATTGACTCAAATGATGTCAATTAGCCTATCAGAAGCTTCTTAAGCCATGACATAATTTTCTGGAATTTTCCAAGCTGTTTAAAGGCACAGTCAACTTAATGTATGTAAACTTCTGACCCAATGGAATTGTGATACAGTGAATTATAAGTGAAATAATCTGTCTGTAAACAATTGTTGGAAAAATGACTTGTGTCATGCACAAGTCATGCCAAAACTATAGTTTGTTAACAAGAAATTTGTGGAGTGGTTGAAAAACGAGATTTTATGACTCCAACCTAAGTGTATGTAAACTTCCGACTTCAACTATATCAACGAATTGGTGAGGGCACTAGAACAGTCTACAGCACCAGGCCTCACCCTACTAGAATCTTAAGTCAAATGACTACTGTTTGCTGATGATCTGGTGCTTCTGTCACCAACCAAGGAGGGCCTACAGCAGCACCTAGATCTTCTGCACAGTTTCTGCCAGACCTGGGCCCTGACAGTAATTCTCATTAAGACCAAAATAATTGTGTTCCAAAAAAGGTTCAGCCAGGACCACAAATACGAATTCCATCTAGACACCATTGTCCTAGAGCACACAAAATACTATACATACCTTGGCCTAAACAGCAGCACCACAGGTAACTTCCACAAAGCTGTAAATGATCTGAGAGACAAGGCAAGAAGGGCATTCTATGCCATCAAAAGGAACATTAAATTCGACATACCAAAAATACTTGAATCAGTTATAGAACCCATTGCCCTATATGGTTGTGAGGTCTGGGGTCCGCGCACCAACCAAAAATGCACACAATGGGACAAACACCAAATTGAGACCCTGCATGCAGAATTCTGCAAAAATATCCTCTGTGTGCAACGTAAAACACAAAATAATGCATGCAGAGCAGAATTAGGCCGATACCCGCTAATTATCAAAATCCAGAAAAGAGATGTTAAATTCTACAACCACCTAAAATGAAGCGATTCTTAAACCTTCCATAACAAAGCCATCACCTACAGAGAGATAAACCTGGAGAAGAGTCCCCTAAGCAAGCTGGTCCTGGGGCTTTGACCACAAACACAACAGACCCCACAGAGTCATCGCCTACAGAGAGATGAACCTGGAGAAGAGTCCCCTAAGCAAGCTGGTCATGGGGCTCTGTTCACAAACACAAACAGACCCCACAGAGACCCAGGACAACAACACAATTAGACCCAACCAAACCATGAGAAAACAAAAAGATTATTACTTGACACATTGGAAGGAATTAACAAAGAAAACTGAGCAAACTAGAATGCTATTTGGCCCTAAACAGAGAGTACACAGTGGCAGAATACCTGACCACTTTGACTGACCCAAACTTAAGGAAAGCTTTGACTATGTACAGACTAGGTGAGCATAGCCTTGCTATTGAGAAAGGCCGCCGTAGGCAGACCTGGCTCTCAAGAGAAGACAGGCTATGTGCACACTGCCCACAAAATGAGGTAGAAACTGAGCTGCACTTCCTAACCTCCTGACAAATGTATGACCATATTTCCCTCAGATTACACAGATCCACAAAGAATTTGAAAACAAAACTCTCATATCTACTGGGTGAAATACCACAGTGTGCCATCACAGCAGCTATATTTGTGACCTGTTGCCACAAGAAAAGGGCAACCAGTGAAGAACAAACACCATTTTAAATACAACCCATATTTATGTTTATTTATTATCCCTTTTGTACTTTAACCATTTGCACATCGTTACAACACTATATATATATACATAATACGACATTTGTAATTGTCTTTATTCTTTTGGAATTTCTGTGAGTGTAATGCTTACTGTTCATTTTTGTCTATTTCACTTGCTTTGGCAATTTTAACATATGTTTCCCATGCCAATAAAGCCCCTTGAATTGAAAGAGAAAGAGAAAGAGAGAAAGAGAAAGAGAAAGAGAGAAAGAGAAAGAGAGAGAAAGAGAAAAAGAGAGAGAAAAAGAGAGAGAAAAAGAGAAAGAGAGAGAAAAAGAGAGAGAAAAAGAGAGAGAAAAAGAGAGAGAAAAAGAGAGAGAAAGAGAGAAAAAGAGAGAGAAAAAGAGAGAGAAAAAGAGAGAGAAAAAGAGAGAGAAAAAGAGAGAGAAAGAGAAAAAGAGAGAGAAAGAGAAAAAGAGAGAGAAAGAGAAAGAGAAAAAGAAAAAGAGAGAGAAAGAGAAAGAGAAAAAGAAAGAGAAAGAGAAAGAGAAAGAGAAAGAGAAAGAGAAAGAGAAAGAGAGTAAAAGAAGAGGGAAGCTTTGACTATTCTTTAAAGGTGAAGGAGATTACCCAGGCTCCCCAGTGGGAGGGAGAGGGGTGGGCCTTTCTCTTCAAACAGAGAGCAGGAAACAACAACAAGTGTTGCTTTCAAATGTAACAAATCCCTCTCAGCTTCCATGTAATACCCTTCTGTAAACCTGTCGCAATAATCATTCCATTCCACTTGAACCTTTGTTGCATTTCAGCAACATGAAAACTGAGAGTGTGTGTTATGACTATTATTGGCCTGGCTGTGCATTTGTTTTCAAAGGCCTTGTACCTTTGATCGCACACACTGTTGTGTCTTGTCCGCATTTGCCCTGTTTGAATGTTTTGGTAACTATAGACAGGACAGTTTAACTAAACAGTTTGGAAAAATTGTTAATGTTACGTTCCCATGCAATAAAACCAAAAATGTGGCTCAAAAAGAAAGGGAACTAACAAAGAGTCACTGACCAACAACCTAAATGAATCAGGTGGGGATTCAGGAAGGGTTGTGAAGGACTCATGGGGACGTCCAATGAAGGTTGACTAGCAACAACGACTGGGACCTAAAAGACACCCATCATGAGAGCCACTAAATCTGCCCAAGAAGAGACAAACCCACACCAAACTTAAAGACTAACTACAGACAAGACAGTTTAACTAACCTGTTTGAATTGATTGGTAACTACAGACAAGACAGTTTAACTAACCTGTTTGAATTGATTGGTAACTACAGACAATACAGTTTAACTAACCTGTTTGGATAGATTGGTAACTACAGACAAGACAGTTTAACTAACCTGTTTGGATTGATTGGTAACTACAGACATGACAGTTTAACTAACCTGTTTGGATAGATTGGTAACTACAGACAAGACAGTTTAACTAACCTGTTTGGATTGATTGGTAACTACAGACAGGACAGTTCAACTGAAGATGTAGACAGAGAAACAGAGAACACACATTGCACATACATGTAAGAACCACATTCCTCTTGCAGCCACTAGGCAGACATATTTGAAGCAGCTGGATATCAATGTATATCCCTTTGGTGGTTGTTAATTGAGAGAGAGAGAGAGAGAGAGAGAGAGAGAGAGAGAGAGAGAATTGAAACAGTCCCTGTAGACAGTTGATTTGGGTGGTGAGGCTCAGTAAATTGTTACCCTTTTAGAGTGTTTCTATATTCCCCTTCTGTTCAACCTCACCCTAACCCTCTCACACACACACACACACACACACACACACACACACACACACACACACACACACACACACAGGCTCGCACACACACTCACACTCGCACACCAACAGTTACGCACAGGACTGATGTAAGCTGAAGGGGCAGGCTAAGGGTAGCGACAGTGTGTGTGGACCTGAGGTTTTGATCTATAAGTATAGCCTAATGAAGCAGAGATGAGTTGTTGTGACGTTAAAAGAAAAACACAAACACACACGAGAGAGAGAGAGAGAGAGAGAGATGGATTCAATTCATTTCAACTAAGAGATCATCTATTTAGGTGTAGTTGTCACGCTGAAATAAGAGCACCCTAAAATGCATATCTGTGACATCTGTGGTCTGATCCATGGTCGAACCATTTGAACCATCGTTGAAGTCTTTAAACCACAGTCTCATACTGGAGGCACACAGAGTTTCTGATGGGGGACAGCTGGGAGGCACACAGGGTTTCTGATGGGGGAGAGCAGAGAGGCACACAGGGTTTCTAATGGGTGACAGCTGGGAGGCACACAGGGTTTCTGACAGGGGACAGCAGGGAAGCACACAGGGTTTCTGACAGGGGACAGCAGGGAAGCACACAGGGTTTCTGACAGGGGACAGCAGGGAGGCACACAGGGTTTCTGACAGGGGACAGCAGGGAAGCACACAGGGTTTCTGACAGGGGACAGCAGGGAAGCACACAGGGTTTCTGACAGGGGACAGCAGGGAGGCACACAGGGTTTCTGACAGGGGACAGCGGGGAGGCACACAGGGTTTCTGACAGGGGACAGCAGGGAAGCACACAGGGTTTCTGACAGGGGACAGCAGGGAAGCACACAGGGTTTCTGACAGGGGACAGCAGGGAGGCACACAGGGTTTCTGACAGGGGACAGCAGGGAGACACACAGGGTTTCTGACAGGGGACAGCAGGGAGGCACACAGGGTTTCTGACAGGGGACAGCGGGGAGGCACACAGGGTTTCTGATGGTGGACAGCGGGGAGGCACACAGGGTTTCTGATGGGGGACGGGGACTGGCACACAGGGTTTCTGATGGGGGACAGCAGGGAGGCACACGGGGTTTCTGATGGGGGACGGGGGGAGGCACACAGGGTTTCTGATGGGGGACAGCAGGGAGGCACACAGGGTTTCTGATGGGGGACAGCGGGGAGGCACACAGGGTTTCTGATGGGGGACAGCGGGGAGGCACACAGGGTTTCTGATGGGGGACGGGGGGAGGCACACAGGGTTTCTGATGGAGGACAGCGGGGATGCACACAGGGATTCTGATGGGGGACGGGGGGAGGCACACAGGGATTCTGATGGGGGACGGGGGGAGGCACACAGGGATTCTGATGGGGGACAACGGGGAGGCACACAGGGTTTCTGATGGTGGACAACGGGGAGGCACACAGGGTTGCTGATGGGGGAGAGCAGGGGCATGTGATCTGATCAGCCAAGGGCTAAACAAGATGGGACAGAATGCTCATCGAATATGATAGAGTGTGTGAACAATATGTGGGAGGAGAGAAGAGAGAGGCAAGAAGGAAGGAAGGAAGGAAGGAAGGAAGGAAGGAAGAGTGGAGGAGAGAGAAGGAGGATGTGGGAATATAGCATGTCTGGCCTTGGATGTGTTAGTGGTAGATGGACAATGTCCAGTGTGTGTGTGTGTGTGTGTGTGTGTGTGTGTGTGTGTGTGTGTGTGTGTGTGTGTGTGTGTGTGATTGGTATGCAATAGGCGAGTCATTCTATTATAGGCCATGTATCATCTGTGATAGGCAGTAGATTGCCTTCCTATCCTCTGGGTGAGAGATTAATGACATGCTGTCACACACTTACACACACACACACACACGAACACACACACACACACACGAACACACACACACACACGGTAGGTGGTCTAGAATCACTGTCTCCTCTGCCCAGGAGAACAGTATTTTGATCTGTTGGATGTGAAGGGGTTGTCCTTATAGCTAAGTACTCTATGTGTGTTTGTGTGTGTGTGTGTGAGTGTATTGTGTTCTGATTAGACATAGTGTAATGTGCTCTAATAATCTATCCTGCCTTAGTGCTTGATGCTCTTTTAACTCCTTTCTAAATAGTGTATCATTCAGCAGAGAGCGTTAAAACCAACCAGATACATAACTCCCCACATAGAAATGAACAGCACAATTACCTAGAACGACTTAAAAGCTCAATTTGCAGGACTACTACTATCATTTGCACACAGACTCACACACACACACGCACAAACACACACACACGCGCAAACACATAACTATTTCATGAAGCAATCAATAGAGAGGACTGGGATGTTGTCCATGACTAAGGTTCCCTCTCCTGCTGTCTTCTGGCCCTCATCGTTCTGGTGTCTTTGCCTTAGCTTTGATAGCTTACAGCAGGCTATGACAGAAGGCTTTTTAAAAAAAGTATTATTCACCTGAAATCCACAACAGAAGCTAGCCAGAAGTTAGCCAGTTCACTAGCTAACGTTAGTATTCAGCTAACCACGGTTGGTGGTCATCAGCTATCCTTTAGCTCGAAAAGCTATCGCCAGTTTTGTACAACGCGACTCAGACCAGAGCATACCGGACCTATTTTCTCTCCATATCCCCGGATTTCTACCGCAAGCTCCGGACATTTACACCTGGATCTTGCAGCTAGCTAGCTGCTATCCGAGTGACTATTGGCTAACGTCGGTCCCGGAGCAAACTCCAATTATTCCGGAGCTAGCCAGCTGAATAGTTCCATCAGCCACTCCTGGGCTACAATCACCTATCCGGACCCGTTTTACTCCCGATGCGGAGCCCCACCGGGCCTTCACGACTGGACTACCAACGTTATCTGCCTGAGGGATTTATCCAACTGGCCCCTCCTTCGCGACGTAAGCTGAACGCCCATCTGCTAACTGCGGCCTGCTAATCATTAGCTGTTTTGAGCATATCTGCTGCTATCTGAATAGATCTATCAGTCAATTTTCTTGGGCCACTATAACTATAACTATTTTGCCAATTGGATTGGTCCACTCTACCAAACGGAACCCCACTAATCTACCGACGGAAACGCACGAGGTGGCTAAAAACAGACCTCCATCTTCTGCCAGCTTGCTACCCATTGCCCGGCTAGCTCTCTGAATCGCCGTGACCCCAACCAACCTCACTACTCACTGGACCCTTATGATCACTCGGCTAAGCATGCCTCTCCATTGCTGTTCTGGTTAGTGTTTATTGGCTTATTTCACTGTAGAGCCTCTAGCCCTCCTCATTATACCTTATCCAACCTTTCAGTTCCACCACTCACACATGCAATGACATCACCTGGTTTCAATGATGTTTCTAGAGACAATATCTCTCTCATCATCACTCAATGCCTAGGTTTACCTCCACTGTATTCACATCCTACCATACCTTTGTTTGTACATTATACCTTGAAGCTATTTTATCGCCCCCAGAAACCTGCCTCTTTTTACTCTCTGTTCCAGATGTCCTAGACGACCAATTCTCTTAGCTTTTGGCCGTACCCTTACCCTACTCCTCCTCTGTTCCTCTGGCGATGTAGAGGTGAATCCAGGCCCTGCAGTGCCTTGCTCCACTCCTATTCCCCAGGCGCTCTCTTTTGATGACTTCTGTAACCGTAATAGCCTTCGTTTCATGCATGTTAACATTAGAAGCCTCCTCCCTAAGTTTGTTTCATTCACTGCTTTAGCACACTCCGCCAACCCGGATGTCCTAGCCGTGTCTGAATCCTGGCTTAGGAAGACCACCAAAAACTCTGAAATCTCCATCCCTAACTACAACATTTTCAGACAAGATAGAACGGCCAAAGGGGGCGGTGTTGCATGCCCCATTCAAGAAATTTAGAACCAGGAACAGATATAGCTCTTGGTTCTCTCCAGACCTGACTGCCCTTAACCAACACAAAAACATCCTGTGGCGTTCTGCATTAGCATCGAACAGCCCCAGTGATATGCAACTTTTCAGGGAAGTTAGAAACCAATATAGAAAAGCCAAGGCTAGTTTTTTCAAGCAGAAATTTGCTTCCTGCAACACAAACTCAAAAAGGTTCTGGGACACTGTCAAGTCCATGGAGAATAAGAGCACCTCCTCCCAACTGCCCACTGCACTGAGGATAGGAAACTCTATCACCACCGATAAATCCACTATAATTGAGAATTTCAATAAGCATTTTTCTACGGCTGGACATGCTTTCCACCTGGCTACCCCTACCCCGGTCAACAGCACTGCACCCCCTACAGCAACTCGCCCAAGCCTTCCTCATTTCACCTTCTCCCAAATCCAGTCAGCTGATGTTCTGAAAGAGCTGCAAAATCTAGACCCCTACAAATCAGCTGGGCTAGACAATCTGGACCCTTTCTTTCTAAAATGATCTGCTGAAATTGTTGCAACCCCTATTACTAGCCTGTTCAACCTCTCTTTCGTGTCGTCTGAGATTCCCATAGATTGGAAAGCAGCTGTGGTCATCCCCCTCTTTAAAGGGGGGACACTCTTGACCCAAACTGCTACAGACCTAAATCTATCCTACCCTGCCTTTCTAAGGTCTTCGAAAGCCAAGTTAACAAACAGATTACCGACCATTTCAAATCCCACCGTACCTTCTCCGCTATGCAATCTGGTTTCAGAGCTGGTCATGGGTGCTCCTCAGCCACGCTCAAGGTCCTAAACGATATCTTAACCGCCATCGATAAGAAACAATACTGTGCAGCCGTATTCATTGACCTGGCCAAGGCATTTGACTCCGTCAATCACCACATCCTCATCGGCAGACTCAACAGCCTTGGTTTCTCAAATGATTGCCTCGCCTGATTCACCAACTACTTCTCTGACAGAGTTCAGTGTGTCAAATCGGATGGCCTGTTGTCCGGACCTCTGGCAGTCTCTATGGGGGTGCCACAGGGCTCAATTCTTGGGCCGACTCTCTTCTCTGTATACATCAATGATGTCGCTCTTGCTGCTGGTGATTCTCTGATCCACCTCTACGCAGACGACACCATTCTGTATACTTCTGGCCCTTCTTTGGACACTGTGTTAAAACTTCTTGGGGCTATGTGGGACGTTAGCGTGCCCCCCGTGGCGCACCCTATCAACAGCAGGTGCATTTCAAGAGCGGCAAATTTGAAACCTAATAAATGTCAAAATTCAAGTTTTTCAAACATACAACTAACTTACAGCCTTTGAAAGATAAACATCTTCTTAATCTAACCACGTTTACCGATTTCAAAAAGGTTTTACGGGGAAAGCATAAAGTTAGGTTATGTTAGGAGAGTACATTGACAATAGCTGTGTGCAATGCATTGTCGATTCAAAGACAGGCGTCACCAAAACCATACAATCAGCTAAAATTATGCACTAACCTTTTACAATCTCCATCAGATGACACTCCTAGGATATTATGTTAGACAATGCATGCATTTTTAGTTCTATCAAGTTCATATTTATATCTAAAAACTGCGTTTTACTATGGCGTTGATGTTCAGGAAATCGCTTCCCTCCAATACCGGCAGTCAAGTCATGACAACAAAATAATTAATTAATATTAGAAAACATTGCTAAAATATTATATTGTCATTCAAAGAATTATAGATTTACATCTCTTGAACGCAATGGACTTGCCAGATTTAAAATTAACCTTACTGGGAAATCACACTTTGCAATAATCTGAGCAATGCGCCAGAAAAATACGCATTGCGATACAGACTAACCGCCATGTTGGAGTGATCTAAAATCGAAAATACTATGTAAATAATCCATTACCTTTGATTCTCTTCATCAGATGTCACTTCCAAAGAGTCCCAGGTCCATAACGAATGTAGTTTTGTTCAAAAAAGCTCATCATTTATGTCCAAAAACCTACAACACGGTCCAAAAACCGTGTTGTAGCACATGATCTAAGCCAGCCGGACTTCACTTCACTTCAAGAACGGAAAAAATATATTTCCGTTCGTTCAAACATGTCAAACGTTGTATCGCATAAATCATTAGGGCCTTTTTTAACCAGAACATGAATAAAATTCAAGGCGGACCATTGGGTTTTCTTTTAAAACGTTTCGGAATGAGAGTACCCACCATCAAATCGCGCGCCAGGTGTCTAATGGGCCATCACGTTCCATGACTCTTATTCGGTCAGATCTCACTGTAGAACACTCAAAACACTTTGTAAAGGCTGGGGACATCTTGTGGAAGCAATAGGAAGTGCCAGAATATTCCTAACCCCCTTTGTTTTTCAATGGCATAGGCTCAAAGTCAATTCAACACATCAGGTATCCACTTCCTGTCAGAATCTGTCTCAGGGTTTTGCCTGCCAAATGAGTTATGTTATACTCACAGACACCATTCAAACAGTTTTTGAAACTTTAGGGTGTTTTCTATCCATATATAATAAGTATATGCATATTCTAGTTACTGGGTAGGTGTAGGAGGCAGTTAAAAATGGGCACATATTTTTTCAAAAAATTCTCAATACTGCCCCCTAGCCCTAACAGGTTTTAACAACCCTCCAGACGAGTTTCAATGCCATACAACTCTCCTTCTGTGGCCTCCAACTGCACTTAAATACAAGTAAAACTAAATGCATGCTCTTCAACCGATCGCTGCCTGCACCTGCCCGCCCGTCCAATATCACTACTCTGGACGGTTCTGACTTAGAATATGTGGACAACTACAAATACCTAGGTGTCTGGCTAGACTGTAAACTCTCCTTCCAGACTCACATCAACCATCTCCAATCCAAAGTTAAATCAGGAATTGGCTTCCTATTTCGCAACAAAGCATCCTTCACTCATGCTGCCAAACATACGCTCGTAAAACTGACCATCCTACTGATCCTCGACTTCGGCAATGTCATTTACAAAATAGCCTCCAATACCCTACACAATAAATTGGATGCAGTCTATCACAGTGCCATCCGTTTTGTCACCAAAGCCCCATATTACTACCCACCACTGCTACCTGTACACTCTCGTTGGCTGGCTCTCGCTTCATACTCGTCGCCAAACCCACTGGCTCCAGGTCATCTACAAGACTCTGCTAGGTAAAGTCCCCCCTTATCTCAGCTCGCTGGTCACCATAGCAGCACCCACCCGTAGCACGCGCTGCTGCACGTATATCTCTCTGGTCACCCCCAAAGCCAATTATTCCTTTGGCCGCCTCTCCTTCTAGTTCTCTGCTGCCAATGACTGGAACGAACTACAAACATTTCTGAAACTGTAAACACTGATCTCCCTCTCTAGCTTTAAGCACCATCTGTCAGAGCAGGTCACAGATTACTGCACCTGTACATAGCCCATCTATAATTAGCCCAAACAACTACCTCTTCCCCTATTGTATTTATTTATTTATTTTGCTCCTTTGCACCCCAGTATTTGTACTTTGCACATTCATCCACTGCAAATCTACCATTCCAGTGTTTTACTTGCTATATTGTATTTACTTCGCCACCATAGCCTATTTATTGCCTTTACCTCCCTTATCTCACCTCATTTGCTCACATTGTATATAGACGTATTTTTCTACTGTATTATTGACTATGTTTGTTTTACTCCATGTGTAACTCTGTGTTGTTGTATGTGTCGAACTGCTTTGCTTTATCTTGGCCAGGTCGCAGTTGTAAATGAGAACTTGTTCTCAACTTGCCTACCTGGTTAAATAAAGGTGAAATAAAAAAATAAAAATAAAAATTACACATTATTACACATAGCTTACGACAGGCTACGACACGTTATTACAGGCTATGATAGCTTACGACAGGCTATGGAAAGCTATTACAGGCTATTACAGAATATAAGGCCAGTGAATGGATGTTCTTTAGGAGGTAATAACATGTCTGTGAGTAAACAGTGCATGAATCAACCGACACTAATGGACCCAACAACCATACATTAAAAGATAGAGTAAGAGATGAAGGGAGGAGGCCGTGGCTCGGGTGGCTGGTGTCCCTGATGATCTTCTCGGCCTTCCTGCGACACCTGGTGTTGTTGGTGTCCTGGGGGGCAGGCAGTGAGCACCCAATGGTGCCTGCCACTGAGCATACCACGCTCTGCAGAACCTTGCGGAGTTGCCGTACCAAGCCGTGATTCAGCCCGACAGTATGCTCTCGATGGTGCTCCTGTAGAACACCGTGAGAGCCCTCAGGGACAGGCCGAATTTCTTCAGCCTCCTGAGGTTGAAGAGTCGCTTCCATGCCTTCTTCACCAGAGTGTCTGTGTGGTTTGACCATTTCAGCTCATTGGAGATGTGTACGCTAAGGAACTTGAGAATGGGGGCATGCCCAACCTGCTTCCTCCTGAAGTCCACAATCAGCTCCTTTGTTTAGTTGACGTTGATTAAGAGGTTGTTCACCTGGAACCATACCGTCGGAGTGCCTTCCTCCTCCCTGTAGGCCATCTCGTTGTTGTTGGTATCATGCCTACTACTGTCGTGTCATCAGTGAACTTGATGATGGAGTTGGAACTGTGTGAGGCCACGCAGTCCTGGGTATACAGGGAGTACAGGAGGGGACTGAGGATGCACCCCTGTGGTGCCTTTGTGTTGAAGATCAGTGTGTAGGAGGTAATGTTGCCTATTCACCACCTGGGGCGGCCCATCAGGAAGTCCAGGACACAGTTGCAAAGGGAGGAGATCGGTCCCAGGGTCGTGAGCTTTGTGAAGAGCTTAGAGGGCACTACGGTATCGAAGGGATAACAGCTTGAGCTAGAGAGAGATTGAAAATGTCCGAAAACACAACAGCTATCTGGTCTGCACATGCTCTGAAGGTACGGCTAGGGATGCCGTCTGTGCCTGCAGCCTTGCGTGGGTTAACACATTTGAATGACTTCCATACGTCCTCCATGTAGACTGGAAACACGTAGCCCTCGTTGTCCTCAGGGGATCTCCTCAGCAGCTCAGGGGATCTCCTCAGCAGCTCAGGGGATCCCCTCAGCAGCTCAGGGGATCTCATCAGCAGCTCAGAGTGGTTATGCTTGAATTGGGAGAAAAATGAGTTTAGCTTGTCCGATAGGGTGGCATTGGTTTCCCCGACTTGACTGGCTTTCTTTTTGTATTCCATGATCGTTTGAAGCCCCTGCCAATGCACCTCATGTCCGACCCGTTGAATTGCCCCTACACTTTGTTCCTATACTTGTGTCTCGCCATCTTGATCGATCTGCGCAGGTCGCATTTGTACTGTTTAACCTTACAATTGTCCTCGGTCTCCTTGCCATGTTTATAAGTGACAGGGCTGCCATCAATCCAGGAGTTTTGATTTGGGTCATTTTTTAAAGACACCATCAGTATTACATAATCTATGTATTTTTCGATAAATCTGGTGACTGAGTTGGCATATTCATTGATGTTATCCCCAGAGGTGCCCCGTAGCATATTTCAGTCCACGTGATCAAACAGTCTTGGAGCATGAATTCTGATTGATCAGACCAGCATTGTACAGACCTGACCACTGGACCTTCGTGGTCAGATTTACCGAAAGGAGGACGAGAGAGGGCCTTATATCCTTGTAGAAAAGGCTTCGAACAGTGGTCAAGTTTAGAATTCCAGCGAGTTGGACGGTCATTGTGTTGATAATAATTGGGAACACAGACCTCAAATTACTTTTGTTAAAGTTCCCTGCAACAATGAATGCTACCTTTGGTAATGCGGTCTCCAATTTGTTCATTGTCCAATGAAGATCTTTGAGAGCATTTTTGGTGTCGGCCTGGGGCGGGATGTACACAGCCTTGGTGATAATCCCTGAGATGAACGGAAAGGCTGGAGCAACGAACCGCCCTTGCTGTCTCTGCCTTGCCGGTTCCCCTCTCTCCACTGGGATTCTCTGCCTCTAACCCTATTACAGGGGCTGAGTCACTGACTTACTGGTGTTCTTCTATGCCGTCCATGGGAGGGGTGCATCACTTGAGTGGGTTGAGTCACTGACGTGGTCTTCCTGTCTGGGTTGGCGCCCCCCCCTTGGGTTGTGCCATGGCGGAGATTTTTGTGGGCTATACTCGGCCTTGTCTTCGGACGGTAAGTTGGTGGTTGTAGACATCCCTCTAGTGGTGTGGGGGCTGTGCTTTGGCAAAGTGGGTGGGGTTATATCCTGCCTGTTTGGCCCTGTCCGGGGGTATCATCGGATGGGGCCACAGTGTCTTCTGATCCCTCCTGTCTCAGCCTCCAGTATTTATGCTGCAGTAGTTTATGTGCCGGGGGGCTAGGGTCAGTCTGTTACATCTGGAGTATTCTCTTGCCTTATCTGGTGTCCTGTGTGAATTTAAATATGCTCTCTCTAATTCTCTCTTTCTCTCTTTCTTTCTTTCTTTCTCTCGGAGGACCTGAGCCCTAGGACCATGCCTCGGGACTACCTGGCATGATGACTCCTTGCTGTCCCCAGTCCACCTGGCCATGCTGCTGCTCCAGTTTCAACTGTTCTGCCTGCGGCTACGGAACCCTGACCTGTTCACCGGATGTGCTTGTTGCACCCTCGACAACTACAATGATTATTATTATTTGACCATGCTGGTCATTTATGAACATTTTAACATCTTGACCATGTTCTGTTATAATATCCACCCGGCACAGCCAGAAGAGGACTGGCCACCCCTCATAGCCTGGTTCCTCTCTAGGTTTCTTCCTAGGTTTTTGGCCTTTCTAGGGAGTTTTTCCTAGGGAGTTTTTCCTAGCCACCGTGCTTCTTTCACATGCATTGCTTGCTGTTTGGGGTTTTAGGCTGGGTTTCTGTACAGCACTTTGAGATTTCAGCTGATATACGAAGGGCTATATAAATAAATTTGATTTGATTTGATTTGATTTGAGATCTCTCTCGGAAGGTAAAAAGGCCAACATTTGATGACCAAGTATTCCAAGTCGGGGAGAGCAGAAGCTCGCAAGTTCCTGTACATTTCCCCCATTGCACCACATCTTATTGGTCATAAAGCAGAGGCAAATCCCTTTATTCCTGCCAAAGAGAGCCCGCTTCCGATCTGCTTGATGAACTGTAAACCCCACTAGTTGTATATAATCCATTTGGATGTTGGAGGAAATCCAAGTCTCAGAAAAACAGAGTATGTTACAGAATCTCATGTTCCTCTGGAAGGAGTTCCTCGCTTTGAGTTCGTCACATTTATTTACTAGTGAACATTGACGAGTAGTATGACATGGAGATGGAGAGAGAGAGTGATGGAGAGAGAGAGTGATGGAGAGAGAGTGTGATGGAGAGAGACAGTGATGGAGAGAAACAGTGATGGAGAGAGACAGTGATGGAGAGAAACAGTGATGGAGAGAGACAGTGATGGAGAGAGACAGTGGTGGAGACATGGAGCGAGAGTGATGGAGAGAGACAGTGATGAGAGAGAGTGTGATGGAGAAATACAGTGATGGAGCGAGACAGTGATGGAGAGAGAAGAGACATGGACAGAGAGAGTAATGGAGAGAGACAGTGATGGAGAGAGAGAGGAGACATGGAGAGAGAGAAAGACATGGCGAGAGAGTGAAGGAGAGAGAGAGACATGGAGAGAGAGAGTGACGAGAAAGAGACATGGAAAGAGAGAGACATGGAGAGAGATACATGGAGAGAGAGAATGATGAGAGAGATAGACATGGAGAGAGAGAGACATGGAGAGAGAGAGTAATGAGAGAGACAGTGATGGAGAGAGAGGAGACATGGAGAGAGAGAAAGACATGGAGAGAAAGAGTGAAGGAAAGGGAGAGAGCCATGGAGAGAGAGAGAGTGATGGAGAGAGAGACATGGAAAGAGCGAGTGATAGAGAGAGAGAGACATGGAGAGAGAGAATGAAGGAGAGATAGAGACATGGAGAGAAAGAGATACATGGAGAGAGAAAGTGGTGAGAGAGATAGACATGGAGAGAGAGAGACATGGAGAGAGACATGGAGGGAGAGAGAGACATGGGGAGAGAGAGAGACATGGGGAGAGAGAGAGACATGGAGAGAGAGAGAGACATGGAGAGAGAGAGAGACATGGAGAGAGAGAGAGACATGGGGAGAGAGAGTGATGAGAGAGAGAGAGACATGGAGAGAGAGAGAGAAATGGAGAGAGAGACATGGGGAGAGAGAGAGACATGGGGGGAGAGAGAGACATGGGGGGAGAGAGAGAGAGAGAGAGAGACATGGAGAGAGAGAGAGACATGGAGAGAGAGAGAGACATGGACAGAGAGAGTAATGGAGAGAGACAGTGATGGAGAGAGAGAGGAGACATGGAGAGAGAGAAAGACATGGAGAGAAAGAGTGAAGGAAAGGGAGAGAGCCATGGAGAGAGAGAGAGTGATGGAGAGAGAGTGATGGAGAGAGAGACATAATGGAAGAGAAGA